>NC_046372.1:948328-1045828 GCF_011125445.2 Fundulus heteroclitus
CACATATATATATTGATAGATATATATATATATATATATATATATATGTATAATTTATTTTCTTTCAAAATAATTAAACTATTTATATTAAGCATGCGACGTTAATTCTTCATTTTTTTCAGGCATGTTCATTTTTTACCAGCAGCTCTGTGGTCAGTAAACCAACATCAGTCCCTCTGGTGGTTCATACCTATTCTCTGCAGGTTTATCTGGGGTTTCCAGCAGATTTCCAGCAGTCTGCGCTGACGATCCAGCTCTTCCTCGTAGTGGACGATGGTTTTATCAAACTCTGTGAATATTTCTTCAGCAGCAGCGGTCAGTCGCTCCCTGATAAACTCTCTCAGAGACTGAGATGAAGACATTGTTGCTGCAGAGACACAAACACTCAGCTCAGAAGACACAACGAAGCTAACTCTGCTAACAGAACCAGACCGTCTGCTTCTGCGTTTAATGGAGACAAGATGGAAACGTCTAGGTTCATTATCGCCACCTGCTGGACAGATGTATAATAGAAGCCCGATTCACAGACAAAATGTTGTTGAGTTTCTCGGCTGCTCGGACAGGAAGAGTGCAAATTAAAGGTATACTATGCAACCGGGGTTGATTTTCCAGCGAGGCTCCCCCTAGAGGGCGAAAGTAAAAGTGCACTGTAGTAAATATGCTCAGCTGTTCTACTGGTTTCTCCGTCAAGCCAGGCGCGGTTGTTTTGAGCTTAGCAGACAGGCGAACGCAACGAATCACCATATCTACTAACACAGTGAAAGTATGAACATGCACACAGAAAGAGATGAACCATTCCAATGCATTGTTTCTCCTAGGAATTTGCTTACCAGGGGAGACAAGCTTTGCGCGACTGGCAGAGCGGGGGAGACAAGCTTTGCGCGGCATATGGAGTTAGTTTTTTTTTTTTTTTTTTTTTTTTTGGAATGTTGGCCAGGCCGTAGCGTGAGGGAAACCCTACAATGTTACTTACAATCGCATCAGCAGAAACGCGAGGTCCGCATCAGCCTTGCAGCCTTCTTTTTCTTTTAGTTCTCGCCATTCTGAAAAAGCTTGCCCGATGTTCACCCGTGTAGGACTCTTCTCTCTGTCCAGAGCCCTTTTCCTCTTTCTTGCCTGCTCAAACATGGGCTTTCGCTGTTTTCTCGCTGGTTCTGCCATAATAACTGCACAAATCTAGCAACGAGCATGCCTTTCACTGGGGGCGTGTGTAGCAGTTCTCGCTGTAAAGCAAGACCGACTCTCGCGATGCACACGAGACTACTGAGCCTGTGAGTGCGGGCCGAGGGCTCCTGCAATGGCGTACCGCGCACGTGACGTCACCGACTCAAGAGCAACGCCCCTTTTGCCGCTTAGGTAGGGCATACAGGTAGAGAACGCCCGTAGCAACCAGCTATTACACGCACAACAGAACCAGCGATATGACCGACTTTGCAGCCGTTAAACTTTCCCAAAACGATGTCCCAGGCGCACCGATTACTGGTCGCACTGTCGAAGAACACACCAACGTTCAGCTCAAACGATGGCTTGAGTGCTTAAAAAAAACGGAAAACGGGCCGAGTTGATCGAACGGTAAGCTTTGTTTGTTTTTTTCCTGCGCGGCGGTCATGGCGTCGTCGGCCATTTTTTTGTTTGTAATCACCGTCCAGGGATTGGTATATGTTTAATGTTTGTCTTATTTGAAATGTTTTTGAGTAGGCTATCCTGGTAGCAGGGTATCAAGTTAGCGCCTGCTACCATGATAGCCTATATGCTATCATGGTAGCAGGCGCTTCATTATTAACATGTCGGCCACCAAAAAACTCTTACCTGTTCACTACTTGATGTCGCTGGAATTGGGTCAGGATGTTCTTCGGTTGTGCCCTTTCCTCCAACAAAATGCTTGCTACATATGTACGTGAATTTGGTAACTTTTTCCGGGTTGAACTGTTGTGTAGGCCGACCGCCCCGGTGTACCCAGCGCACACATTTCTCCTTGGCAGTCTTGAAGAAAACATCCTTCATATGCGGCCGATCAGCGTACCTCGAGTCGCTGTTGCCCGTTCCATAGCAACAATGTTTAAAAACCATGGTCTTAGATTTGGAAAAAGCAGTCATTTACCGAGTAAAACCAAGGGTAACGCACGTCTCTTTTACAGCGACACAGCGCCGGACTATGCAAGCTTGTCCTACTGCGTACCACGTGATGTGACGTCATCGTGACGTTACGTTTCTAAAAATAGCTCGCTCGCGGTACGCCATTGCAAGTGCGGTATCTCCCCCACAGACCACCAGGGCGGCCGAGAAAACCTTAGTTCGACCTGAAATTACTCATTTAATCATCCAAAACGGTATGGAACACATTAATTAGCTGAAAAATGTTGCATAGTATGCCTTTAAATTGCCAACAACTGTCTGCAATACTAATCATTTTGGGAGACCGCGACGTCCCATGAGCTTCATTTCATCCTGCTTCAATCGAGAAACCCAGCGTAAAACAGTTGAAACGTTGGTTGAAATGTTGAGGACTCAAAATGAGCGGAAAGAAAATAGTATTAGCAGAAAGGCAGGGGAGGCTGTCCTCTCCTAACCTGACTCTCGCCAGCTGTATGTCGCTCCACCTAGCTTCACTCACATACATCTGGGACATCTCCATAAGAATTGCCTTTATTGAAATAGCAGCATCAATGTTAACGCTTGCATCCTCGATGCGAGCCGCCATTGTTGTTGGAATCTCACGGTCGCTTCTCCACTACGTCACATCCATGAAACTCCACCCCTGCGTCCTGATTGGCCAGACAATAAAATTGGGTGGAGAAATCACTCTCTATGGGAGATGTCCCAGGTGTATGTGAGTAAAGCTAGGCGGAGCAACATACAGCTGGCGAGAGTCAGGTTAGTCCTCTCCCCTCTCACAACGGATCAAACTCTAGGAAGAAACCCGCCGAATCCGTGTCGAATTAGTTAATACTAAGAAAAAAAATATGAATGCATTATTACAGGCCTATTTATTATAGAGCTAATTGCAGAAAATGGACTTAAAAATCAATCATCCCGCTGTTATCAGACACTCAGATCTCAGAATCTGCCCACCTCAAAAAGGACAGATGAGATAGACTCCTTTTTATTCCATTTTAAAGCTTTTTCTATTTTTTTTTTTTTTTATAATTTTTTATTATCAGAATTCACCATATTTCTTCAATAGCTTTCAGGTCATGGGATCAATTTACACCAAGCTTGTCTAAAATCATATTGTCATTTTCACAAATTCCTCTATTTAGTGAAGGAAAAGTGATAGGAATGTGTGTGCCACTATGCACCTAATTATGTCTGGGAAACCTAAAATATAACAATGGAAAATTAGTGCTTCATCAAAATTCGAATAAATTATTGGTTTCACTTATATCTGCAATTCTGTGTAGTTGTATTAGTCTTGTGAGTCTGATTATAGAACACCATGCTATGGTAACTGAATGCAACAGTAACATTCTGGACAGAGCAACAAACACGTACCGTCGAAAGATTTTTCTTTGTCACCTATGCTATCTAAAATGCTGCCGTTGGCATAAAAATGAAGTGCAGCACAAAGAATTTGTTCTGAACTGAGAGCATCACCTGGATTCCTTGTTCAGATCTTAGCTAAAAAAATAGGAAAAACCCAAAGTTAGCCCAAACAACCCTGCTAGCGAGCAGGGTTGTCTCGCATAGTAATTTGTTGTTATAATTTGATTAGGGGTAACAGCTTCCTTTGTGAAACAGGGTCCAAGAGGAATAAGTAAAATTACACAAAAACTATATCAACACCCAAAAGGATTTATCCAAGTAATATAATTTTGAAGTTCTACCCAACATGACAAAAAATTATGAGAACCTCTTAATTTGAAACAAGAAATTATATAATTCATTGTTCAAACATTTAGCAAATAGAAACAAAAAACTTACTAATTCTCCCTGACCAAAAACAGGAAACATTTAGTCTGAATAAATATCAAACAGTGAGGAAAATTTTTTTATTTCAGAATCCACTTTATTAGCCACGTTTCTGGGTACAAACAAGGAATTTTACATTAATTTCCAATGCTTCCATCATAATCAAGTTGAGTTAATAAACAGCAAACTATAACTGTCATTTTATATCATATACAGTATGTAAAGAAACGGTTTGTACTGCTCATAATGCTTTGGTTTTTATGTTCTCTTTTCTTAAGACCTTTGTACAATGAAACTGTTTGCCTACTTTTTAATTTCTGTGATCTATGGCTTTAATCAAATGACCGGAAGATTTCTTTTTAAATCTACTAGAACAGAAAAAACAAGACTGGTGTCCTTGAAGAGAGAGAGCTGGGCAGAGAGCAGATAAAACACAGACCAATAAAATTATTTTAAAATGTTCAAAAGAAATAATTATGTTCCTGTAGCCAGAGGGCAACAATGTCTTAAAGTTCTAGCAGCAAACTAATAAGAGGTAACCTTACTGATCTTCAAACAGGGCTGCTCATGGAGGAGCATGGACCAAAACATTAATCTTGCCTGCAAGATGAATCCTCACGGTATTTGTGCATTCATAAACACACAAGAATTCCTCTTATACCGCTCCAGCTTCAACCGTTTGTGACAGAACCAAAGTCAGTTGTAGCATTATTGTTTAAGGCGGGACATTCCAGCTGTGACAATGAGAGCTGCCGAGCCCACAGCTGAACCAACATGAACATGGCAGCACAGGAAGGCAAACACGTAGCTGATGCTATCACATCTGGTTTGTAAGAATCCACGACTTCTTCTTTGAAGGAGAATAGCATGAAGTAACCCTAACCCTTCCTTCACTAGCTTACCTTGTTGTGGTTTCTCATGCCACCAGCTGCTAACATTTTCATTTTACCGTGATTGGCTAAAACCAACCAATGTCCCTCCTTTACCCAAACAGATCCGATAGAAGCAGTCCCAGAGTGATAATGTGAAGAACATAGAGTGCTCCACATCATCAGTCTGGCTTACCAGGTTAAATAAGAAAACTGCACTAAATGTATTACGAGCTCATGCACAAGTCATATCAAAACCTATTTAATGATTATCTACGATGCTCAACTTTCCATCTGGCATTATTGAAATACCCCCACACTTGAGAGTATCAGATTTCACTTGCTTACATCTGTATGTTTTCATATGATTAGTCAAATTACTTTTGCGATTAAATCGTTTTCCACAAGTCAAACAGGAAAAAGGCTTCTCACCCGTATGAATCTTTATGTGCCGAGATAAACTTGGTCTATCGCTGAATCTTCTTCCACAAGTTAAGCATGAGAAAGGCTTCTCACCTGTATGATTTCTTATGTGCCGAGATAAACTTCTTTTCAGGCTAAAAGTTTTTCCACAGGTCAAACATGAGAATGGTTTCTCACCTGAGTGAGTTTTCTTGTGATCAGCCAAACTACTTCTGCGATAAAAACATGTTCCACAAGTCGCACAGCAAAAAGGCTTCTCACCTGTATGAGTTCTTGTGTGTTGGCGTAAACCTGCTTTATAGCTGAATTTTTTTCCACAAGTCACACATGAGAAAGGTTTATCGCCTCTGTGAATTCTCATGTGTTCAGTCAAATACCTCTTAGAAAAACTTTTACCACAAATTTTACAAGCTGAAATGCTGTCATTTGTGAGCACTGTCTCCTGTCTTTCCACTTCTGTATTGTCTACATCCTCAACATCACCTTGGATTTGCTGAAAACTCTTATTTTCTTCATTGCTACTTGATCCTGAATCTTCAAGGTCGCTCCTTTGTTGATTTTGTTCCTCAGACATATTGGAAAGCTGAGCGATGAGTTGGTCCTTGTATGATTCTAGTTCCCTGTGGTCCGTTTCCTCACAAACAGTCACTAGTGTAAAGGAATCAATTGACTGCTGTTGTTCAACCTGCTCTTTCTCCAGACTAATATAAAGTTCCTCCTGCTCGGTCTTAATTGCTGGATGTTCTGGGTCTACCTGGTCCTCCATTATTTGTGGTGTTTCAAGTTTGGCCCGGCTTTCTTTCTTCTGTTGAGGTTCAGGTTTCCCCAGTTCCTCCTTTGTGCAAAAAGGATGTGACTCCTCTTGGTCCAAACTGGAGTTACTCTCTAGGTTGCTGAAGTGATGGTCAGTGGGAACTTCTTCCTCTTTCCAAACATAATGCTGTGGGAGAACTGAACAGAGAGAAGAAAAACACAAATCATATTGATTTACATGAGCATAAAACAATAATAATTCATGTTTTCTATTTTAACTAATTATACAATGTCTAAGTAACCACACATATGTTCATGTTTAGAGGAATAAAATTAAGGACAAGTTTTTGTTTTACAAGAAGGGTTACTTTTAGCAGCTGATGTTTAAAAGGAACACCTCTTATAGGTGTCAATAGGATGAACTTGACCTCAGCTACCAAGACATGTTTAAACATTTCTCATAGTTACTGAAGTCTTATAATGGAAGAACTGTAGGATGCTATACTGTGGATAGACCTGGTAAAGTCAATATGAAGACAGGCCAACAACCAATAAGCAATATTTTGAGAAAAAGGTTGACTCTTGTGATCAATGATCTGACCAGACAAAGTTTTAATACTGAAAATCATCCTCCACGAAAAAGAAAATCAGCCAAACAGAATATGAGAGAACACATAAGGAGAGTACCGAGTCATCAGAGTAATGTTGTAGAGAGCAGAGCTTAGGAGAGCTAACATTGCTTGCGGCATTTGTGATCTCACAAACACACGAGAATCTATCTTTTACTGCTCCTGCTTCAACCACTTGTGTCCGAACCAAAAACGGTTCGGGCCAATCACGTTGCAGCATCACGGTTTAAGGCGGGACATACCAGCTGTGACCAAAGCAAGAGCTGCCGAGTCCACAGCTAAACCAACATAAGCATGGCAGTGCAGGAGGACCCACACGTAGATGCTGCTATCGCATCTGTTTGGTAAGAATTCACCGTGTTTCCCATAGGTTGAGGGTTTACTTGTGGTGGTAGACGGTACGGAGTTGTTTTGTACGGTACAGTGTAGCATGGTGCCAGCCTCTTAATCACAAAGGTGAGGGGGTAAATTGGTAAATTATATTGTTACCGTATTTTTCGGACTACAAAACTCATTTAAAATCCTTACATTTTCTCAAGAATTGCTGGTGCGCCTTATGATCCGGTGCATCTTACATATGATTACCGTTGTGCTTACTGACCAATTTTATGTGGAACAGTTTGCTCAAAAAACTGTTAAACTGTGTAAGTATGACTTTGGTTAGCAACAAAGCTGATCCTCTCAATGGATATTCAGAGCATTAAAGTACATTGTGTCACTACCTGATTGAACCCCTAAGCTGTCTACAAGACTGCCTGACTGTAAAGGCTGGCATACAGGTACTACGTGCAGAGCTTAATTTTTTGTATGTGGTTTCACACTATAAACTTCTCGGCAGCAAGAAGTCTTCACGTCAAACTGTTTTATATGTGACACTGAGCTTGATACACTGAGCTGCTCCAAGCAGGCAGTCGCAAGGACACGTGGCATCACAGTCCCTCTCTGCTCTCACTGACAGGTGGGAGCCTGCTGGAAAAGAAACTGCTCTAGGTCTTCAGCTAGCTAATCACACATTTTACCATCTGTTCCGCTGCTTCGTCCCACTGGAAGAAAGTGTGTGAATTGTAGGAATATGCCACAAGAAATGTAGACAACAGTACGCTCGACAATGAAGGGTAAAACGTCCAGGGAGTCAGCATTGAGTCCATCAAGCTCACAGTATGCGCAGAGTATGCGCAACTATGTGGGAGCCTTTAGGCAGCCCTGCGCATGGAGTACACACTAGCGACAATAAACCTAGTAAGTTAATTAAATATAAAAGTTATGTTTATTTTGGCCTTATGTTAGAAACGGGACATTGTAGTCCAACTACTCTGTCCTCCCGACAGACGGCTAGCTCTCTCGCTATCTCAGGAGAGAGCTGTGTACGTGAAGGGGCGGAGTGATATTACAAACTTGGGAAGAATATTTAGTGAGCCTTATAATCCGGTGCACCTTATATGTGGACAAAGACGCACAAAAACATGTTAATTCACTGTGCGCCTTGTGGTCTGAAAAATACGGTACGTTATGTGTGATCTTTAAGTCTCAATACATAAGTGCTGAGTATCTGTACTTGAAATCGGCAAGTATCTAAACCGAAGTAATCGTAGTTGTACTCGGTTGGGAAAAACTGGTATCGGCTCTGGCACCTGCTAACCGTCAGTGCTAACAACCACTCACGCATGTAATTTACTTTTAACTAGCTGCAAAGTGTTTCAAAGGTTTAGAACACACTCTCTATCGGGATACTGTGGAAAGTTATGTTCGGTCGTCTTAAAGCCGCAATCCAAGCGAGCCGACGACTCCGTGGTTGCGCCGCCAGGCAGGAAAGCGGTGGAAAGTTAACCCATTTTCTATGTTTTTCCCACGGCGATCATGTGTTGCACTGTTACAGCCCACAACACAGCAACGGTTTACCATGGTTGAAATCAAGTTAAGGTGAAATTAATCAAATTAAAACACGGCTAAGAGGGAGTACAGTACGCGGTAGTCATAGGCAGTAGTCTGAGTAGCGGCGGCGGAGGCAGTCAACATGACGCCCAAGCCCTATTATTAATATATTCTTACATGTTTTAAATACTTAACAGTTAATTACCTGTGACAAAGTGAGCGCCGCAGACTCTGGCGTATTCCATCTTAACACCGTCCAAATCGGACCTGGATATCCGTGTCAGCCATAGGTGACGGCGTTGTTCAGATAGCTGTTTTGTTTATTCACACTGATTCACTATTACGGCTGGTAGGCGATAGAAAGAGCGTTGATCTCCACCTCCACGGGCCGTGCAACCAACCATTAAACACGTTTTCCCCATTGTTCACTCCCAATACTGCCTAAGGCGTCATACAATGCAGGGTCAACGGTGCGAAACGACTGACACCCAATATGGCGGACGCGCTGAGTAGTCACGTGAGCGTGACGTCAGCTGAAAACCCCCTATTGGTTATTTAAGGTTTTCCACATGGCGCGGCGCAGCGCTCTGCGTCCCGGACACACCCATTCTGTTGTGTCATTACTGATAGAGTGTCAGTACTGGCTAATTTTTTTTAAAACATTGTGTGATTGGACAATCCCTGAAAAACAAGAAATTACGAAATATGATATAGGGAGAATAGATCTTAATAAAATATTAGTTAAACATAAAATAAATAAAGCAGTTATACTTTTTTTTAAAGGAAACAGGGTTGTATGTAAGGAATTTAAAGGGAGACACTCTGGTCCACACTCCAGCATAGTAGATGGCGATAATACATCTTAACGTTAGATGTCACCCGCCAGTAAAAATCAGAAGAAGAAGAAGAAGACAATCCCTGATTCGACTCATTAGCGCAGCTGCAGTTCGTTAGGTTCATTCACGTTTACGTTTGCAAAGTGGAGTAGTTTAGTTTTAAAATGAGAGAAAATTCTGTTTTGTCTTTACAAAAAAATGCTTTTACAAAGCGTTCACTTGAAGAAGAAAAAAACGGATAAAGGAGCTTGGACCGGATTCAGCAGCAGGCAAGTGATCTCTCCACTCCATGGTTGGACAAAGCAGTGTAGGTAGTAGTCAGCCAGTGAAGAAGCGTCGGACCCTCAGTGTAGAAGACCATGAAAGGATTGCTGCAGAGGTGAGTTGTTGTGGAAAATCACTGTTACACTGGTTTATAGTAATGTTATTTAATATATCAGGAAGATGTGCTTTGTAGTTAGAAATACCTTTAGTTGTGTCTATGCTGTGTAGGTATGTTGATATAATGTTTGTCAGCAAGATATTTTATTATTTAAGTTGTACTGAATTTATGGGTAATGGGGAATAAAACATTTGTTTACTGAATTTTGTATAATCTTGTCCCACAAAAATGCCGTAACACATTTCATAACACAGCCTTAAAAAATTGCAGCAAATGTTATTAAAATCAGGAAAACAATCTAGAAGAAGTCTTTTCAGAAACTGTCGCGCTCTTGAAGATCCTCATCACCACACCCATGACCACAGCAGAAGCTGAAAGGTGCTTTTCAACTCTGAAAAGAATCAAGACTTTTCTGAGAAACTCAATGACTCAGGACAGGCTGAATGCATTGGCCATGTTGTCAATGGAGAAAAGACTAGTCACAGAGATGACTGACTTTAACAAGAATATAATTGAGAAATTTGCAGGGCAGAAGGAAAGGAGGGCAAAATTCATGTTCAAATAGTGCTATTTTTTAAGATTTTTTTTGTTTGTTTTTCATTTGTTTGTTTGTGTGCGCCCCCCCCCCCCCCCCCCTCAGTTTTTTTAGCACCAGCCGCCACTGTCTCGTAGCATTAATTTTTAGTTCAGTCAGTGTTCAGCCTGACATCAGTGCTCATGTTTATCAATGTCTGTTTATGCTTATGCTCAACTTTTGAGGTAATTGAATGGACACAGCACTGCACTGTTGTCAAATCAGACCGTTTCCAACTCAAACACACACACACACACACACACATATATGTTTTAATAAAAAGAGAATATGATACAGAAAATGATGTGCTGCTTGATTTAATTAAAGATTTATATTAAACCTCGTAGTTAATTTTTTCTTTTCCAGCAGCTCTGTTATCAGTAAACCAACATCAGTACCTCTGGTGGTTCATACCTATTCTCTGCAGGTTTATCTGGGGTTTCCAGCAGATTTCCAGCAGTCTGCGCTGACGGTCCAGCTCTTCCTCGTAGTGGACGATGGTTTTATCAAACTCTGTGAATATTTCTTCAGCAGCAGCGGTCAGTCGCTCCCTGATAAACTCTCTCAGAGACTGAGATGAAGACATTGTTGCTGCTGAGACACAAAAACTCAGCTCAGAAGACACAACAAAGCTAACTCTGCTAACAGAACCAGACAGTCTGCTTCCGGGTTTGATGGAGACCAGAAAGAAACGTCTCGACTCATTATCGCCACCTGCTGACAAAACAAGTTT
This sequence comes from Fundulus heteroclitus, assembly GCF_011125445.2. Taxonomy (NCBI): domain Eukaryota; kingdom Metazoa; phylum Chordata; class Actinopteri; order Cyprinodontiformes; family Fundulidae; genus Fundulus; species Fundulus heteroclitus. The sequence continues at coordinate 959,309 of NC_046372.1, forward strand.
TCTGGCATCGAAGGACAAGAGGATACTGTTTTGTACTTTGATTACTATAATTAATTATATCTCGGTATCAATTGGTCTGACATCTCCCGTTTACAGCTTGTTCAAAATTGTCGTCTCTTAAGCAACACACGTTAAACATGAACATATCACTCCTGTCCTTTCATCTCTGCAATGGCGACTGCTTCAGTTTAGACTACAATTTAAACTGCTGTTGTTTGTTCCTAAAGCACTGACTGGCCTTGTCCCACCTTATCTATGTGAACTTTTGAAAACCCACCAGCCCAGCAGAGCTTTACAACGTGCTGATCAACATCTTCCTGGTTCAACCTCCTGGAATAGTCCTCCCTATGAGTTACGCTCAATGACGGACCGGCTCCTATTCAAAGCCAAACACAAGCCTTTTTTATTTAAGAATGTGGTTGTCTTTCAGTATTTTGATACTGTCTTTTAATGTTTATACTTCTAGCTTTTTCTTGATACTGTCTCTGGTTTTATGTTTTATTTTGTAAAGCACTTAAAAAGGAGCCTTTTCACATTTTGTACTTCCATTTGTGTCTTTACTGCTTCTAGAAAAAGTCCATGCACTAAAAAAAAAAAAAAAAAAAAAAACATTCAGCAATTTCTTGGCAATGAGTAAATGTTTTGCTGGTATCTGGAAATGAGCCGTTTCAAAAACCTCCCAATTATTATGTCACAATAAGCACAAGCGCTGCTCATTTCCTAACAAATCAAGCAGAGTTTCTCCCAATTCATTTCTAGAAGAGGAGCACATTTTGTAAGCTGATTTTACCGGCTTTACACACTGCACAATGGAAATAACAAATACTGATTTTAGGTCCAATTATTGCCCGGAATAGTCGTTTTATCTGTGTGTGAATAACTTGCTAATCTATTTGCTGTGTAAAGGACATTAAACAATGGGTCACTCAATACTTTCTCCCCCTAAATAATGACAAAACTATGGATTTAGTGTGATGCCTCCGGCAAGCCATGTGGATTATACCCAATCTTGCTCTCCCCCCCATAACCGTCATGACCTCAAACTGAAATCTGATTGCTGCTAAAAACTTAACAAACAGGTTGATTTTGAAGCAAAAACAACTGTTGTCCAAAATAAAGTCATTCCTCGGCCGCAGCGATCTGGGGAAAGTCACCCATGCCTTTGTTAGCTCTGGACTTGAGTAGTGCTGAAGTAAGACTGTTTTTTTAAAAAAATGTTATTTTCTATAAAGGATTGTAACTGAATGAAAACAGTTACAATCTTTTACAATCAGTTGTGCATACAGGCATTATTTGGTAATGACGGTATGCAAAATTAAGGAATTTGACTTTGGTTAGAGGGCTCAAAGAATACAAACATCAGGCATAAATATATAAACAATATGTTAATATGCCAAAATTAAAGTTTTAGACCATACTAAGCATTGTTACATTTAGCGGAAAATGGGAGAAGGGGTAAAATATGTTGGGCTGATGTTTCACTGCAGGAAGGATTGGTGCACTTCACACATGGCTTCATTAGGAAATTAAAATGTTGTGGACATACTGTGGCAACATCTCAAGACATCATGAGGGAAATTAATGCTTGGGCAAACTAGCTTAAAGACAACAAAGTCATTTTTTGTCTATTACAAAGCCCTGGTCTCAGGTCAATAGAATTTCTGTGGGCAGTGCTACAAAGTTGTGTGCAAGCAGGGTGGCCTACAAACCTGACTCAGTTACACCAGGAAAAATGAGTCAAAATTAAATAAAAATTACATTGACACCCAAAATGTTTTAAGTAATACAGTTTAAAAGTTAAAGCAATATCACAAAAATGTATGAGAACTTCAAGATTTCATTGAGTGTCCAAACATCTAACAAATAGAGAAAAAATACTAATTCTCGTTGACCTAGAGGAAACATTTATTGTGAAGAAATGTTAAAGTGAGGAAAGATAAAGATTTTGTGATAATCAGAGTCAAGTTTATTAGCGAAGTTTGTGGGAACAGACAAGGAATTTGAATTTGGTTTCCAATGTTCATATCATAATCAAGCTTAGGTAACAGCAAACTACAATATATAACGTCATTTCACATCATATACAGTATGGAAAGACATTATTTGTTTTTATGTTTCGCTTTTCCTGACTAATAACTTTTTACAATGGAACTGTTTCACTTCTTTCTAATCTATTACTTTATCAACATGATCCAAAAGAAAAAGAAAAAATCTACTTCAAATAAAAACTGTCTCATTTTGATCACTTTTACTGTGATTACTTATTCCTTGTTTGTGGGTACAAACAAGGGATCTTAAATTAATTCCCAATGCTTCCATCATAATCAAGTTCACTTAATAAACAGCAAACTATAACTGTCTATTTATATCATATACAGTATGTAAAGAAACAGTTTGTACTGCTCATAATGCTTTGGTTTTTATGTTCTCTTTTCTTAAGACCTTTGTACAATCAAACTGTTTGCCTACTTTTTAATCTCTGTGATCAATGGCTTTAATCAAATGATCGGAAGATTTCTTTTTAAATCTACTAGAACAGAAAAAACAAGATTGGTGTCCTTGAAGAGAGAGAGCTGGGCAGAGAGGAGATAAAACACAGACCAATAAAATTATTTTAAAATGTTCAAAAGAAACAATTATGTTCCTGTAGCCGGAGGACAACATTGTCTTAAAGTTCTAGCAGCAAACTAATAAGAGGTAACCTTTCTGATCTTCAAACAGGGCTGCTTATGGAGGAGCATGGACCAAAACATTAACCTTGCCTGCAAGATGAATCCTCACGGTATTTGTGCATTCATAAACACACAAGAATTCATCTTATACCGCTCCAGCTTCAACCGTTTGTGACAGAACCAAAGTCAGTTGTAGCATTATGGTTTAAGGCGGGACATTTCAGCTGTGACAATGAGAGCTGCCGAGCCCACAGCTGAACCAACATGAACATGGCAGCACAGGAAGGCAAACACGTAGCTGCTGCTATCACATCTGGTTTGTAAGAATCCACGACTTCTTCTTTGAAGGAGAATAGCATGAAGTAACCCTAACCCTTCCTTCACTAGCTTACCTTGTTGTGGTTTCTCATGCCACCAGCTGCTAACATTTTCATTTTACCGTGATTGGCTAAAACCAACCAATGTCCCTCCTTTACCCAAACAGATCCGATAGAAGCAGTCCCAGAGTGATAATGTGAAGAACATAGAGTGCTCCACATCATCAGTCTGGCTTACCAGGTTAAATAAGAAAACTGCACTAAATGTATTACGAGCTCATGCACATGTCATATCAAAACCTATTTAATGATTACCTACGATGCTCAACTTTCCACCTGGCATTATTGAAATACCCCCACACTTGAGAGTATCAGATTTCACTTGCTTACATCTGTATGTTTTCATATGATTAGTCAAATGACTTTTGCGATTAAAACGTTTTCCACAAGTCAAACAGGAAAAAGGCTTCTCACCCGTATGAATCTTTATGTGCTGAGATAAACTTGGTCTATCGCTGAATCTTTTTCCACAAGTTAAACATGAGAAAGGCTTCTCACCTGTATGAGTTCTTATGTGCCGAGATAAATTTCTTTTCAGGCTGAAAGTTTTTCCACAGGTCAAACATGAGAAAGGTTTCTCACCTGAGTGAGTTTTCTTGTGATCAGCGAAACTACTCCTGCGATAAAAACGTGATCCACAAGTCGCACAGCAAAAAGGCTTCTCACCTGTATGAGTTCTTGTGTGTTGGCATAAACCTGCTTTATAGCTGAATTTTTTTCCACAAGTCACACATGAGAAAGGTTTATCGCCTCTGTGAATTCTCATGTGTTCAGTCAAATACCTCTTAGAAAAACTTTTACCACAAATTTTACAAGCTGAAATGCTGTCATTTATGAGCACTGTCTTCTGTCTTTCCACTTCTGTATTGTCTACATCCTCAACATCACCTTGGATTTGCTGAAAACTCTTATTTTCTTCATTGCTACTTGATCCTGAATCTTCAAGGTCGCTCCTTTCTTGATTTTGTTTCTCAGACATTTTGGAAATCTGAGCGATGAGTTGGTCCTTGTATGATTCTAGTTCCCTGTGGTCCGTTTCCTCACAAACAGTGACTAGTGTAAAGGAATCAATTGACTGCTGTTGTTCAACCTGCTCTTTCTCCAGACTAATATAGAGTTCCTCCTGCTCGGTCTTAATTGCTGGATGTTCTGGGTCTACCTGGTCCTCCATTATTTGTGGTGTTTCAAGTTTGGCCCGGCTTTCTTTCTTCTGTTGAGGTTCAGGTTTCCCCAGTTCCTCCTTTGTGCAAAAAGGATGTGACTCCTCTTGGTCCAAACTGGAGTTACTCTCTAGGTTGCTGAAGTGATGGTCAGTGGGAACTTCTTCCTCTTTCCAAACATAATGCTGTGGGAGAACTGAACAGAGAGAAGAAAAACACAAATCATATTGATTTACATGAGCATAAAACAATAATAATTCATGTTTTCTATTTTAACTAATTATACAATGTCTAAGTAACCACACATATGTTCATGTTTAGAGGAATAAATTAAGTACAAGTTTTTATTTTACAGGAAGGGTTACTTTTAGCAGCTGGTGTTTAAAAGGAACACCTCTTATAGGTGTCAATAGGATGAACTTGACCTCAGCTACCAAGACAGGTTTAAACATTTCTCATAGTTACTGAAGTCTTATAATGGAAGAACTGTAGGATGCTATGCTTTGGATAGACCTGGTAAAGTCAATATGAAGACAGGCCAACAACCAATAAGCAATATTTTGAGAAAAAGGTTGACCCTTGTGATCAATGATCTGACCAGACAAAGTTTTAATGCTGAAAATCATCCTCCACGAAAAAGAAAATCAGCCAAACAGAATATGAGAGAACACATAAGGAGAGTACCGAGTCATCAGAGTAATGTTGTAGAGAGCAGAGCTTAGGAGAGCTAACATTGCCTGCAAGATTAATTCTTGTGGCATTTGTGAGCTCACAAACACACAAGAATCTATCTTTTACTGCTCCTGCTTCAACCACTTGTGTCCGAACCAAAAACGGTTCGGGCCAATCACGTTGCAGCATCACGGTTTAAGGCGGGACATACCAGCTGTGACCAAAGCAAGAGCTGCCGAGTCCACAGCTAAACCAACATAACCATGGCAGTGCAGGAGGACCCACACGTAGATGCTGCTATTGCATCTGTTTGGTAAGAATTCACCGTGTTTCCCATAGGTTGAGGGTTTACTTGTGGTGGTAGACGGTACGGAGTTGTTTTGTACGGTACAGTGTAGCATGGTGCCAGCCTCTTAATCACAAAGGTGAGGGGGTAAATTGGTAAATTATATTGTTACCGTATTTTTCGGACTACAAAACTCATTTAAAATCCTTAAATTTTCTCAAGAATTGCTGGTGCGCCTTATGATCCGGTGCATCTTACATATGATTACCGTTGTGCTTACTGACCAATTTTATGTGGAACAGTTTGCTCAAAAAACTGTTAAACTGTGTAAGTATGACTTTGGTTAGCAACAAAGCTGATCCTCTCAATGGATATTCAGAGCATTAAAGCACATTGTGTCACTACCTGATTGAACCCCTGAGCTGTCTACAAGACTGCCTGACTGTAAAGGCTGGCATACAGGTACTACGTGCAGAGCTTAATTTTTTGTATGTGGTTTCACACTATAAACTTCTCGGCAGCAAGAAGTCTTCACGTCAAACTGTTTTATATGTGACACTGAGCTTGATACACTGAGCTGCTCCAAGCAGGCAGTCGCAAGGACACGTGGCATCACAGTCCCTCTCTGCTCTCACTGACAGGTGGGAGCCTGCTGGAAAAGAAATGGCTCTAGGTCCTCAGCTAGCTAATCACACATTTACGATCCGTTCTGCTGCTTCGTCCCACTGGCAGAAAGTGTGGGAATTGTAGGAATTTGCCACAAGAAATGTAGACAACAGTACGCTCGACAATGAAGGGTAAAACGTCCAGGGAGTCAGCGTAGAGTCCATCAAGCTCACAGTATGCGCAGAGTATGCGCAACTATGTGAGAGCCTTTAGGCAGCCCTGCGCATGGAGTACACACTAGCGACAATAAACCTAGTAAGTTAATTCAATATAAAAGTTACATTTATTTTGGCCTTATGTTAGAAACGGGACAGTGTAGTCCAACTACTCTGTCCTCCCGACAGACGGCTAGCTCTCTCGCTATCTCAGGAGAGAGCTGTGTACGTGAAGGGGCGGAGTGATATTACACACTTGGGAAGAATATTTAGTGAGCCTTATAATCCGGTGCGCCTTATGGTCTGAAAAATACGGTACGTTATGTGTGATCTTTAAGTCTCAATACATAAGTGCTGAGTATCTGTACTTGAAATCGTCAAGTACCTAAACCGAAGTAATCGTAGTTGTACTCCGTTGGGAAAAACTGGTATCGGGACACCTCTAATTCATTTCTGTTGGAAACATCCGCATTGAAGTCAACGCTGGAGTAAACATCCATGCTGGGAAGATTAGCTCCGGCAGCTAGGGAGGACCAGGAGCAGACTTGGATTTATTGCAGGCAGAAGGGAACACTGCTTTGTTCAGATTCTTCTGCTCCTTAAGTGCTGTAGTCATAGACATAATATAAGAGTAGACGCGTCATTGGGCAGGTTCTGCCTATGCTGCGATACGTCAGAGCATCCGCCATCTTAAATGTGGCAAATCTGAAGTTACTCAGTCACTTAAACAGTATCAGAGGGACTTTAATCTCTGAATATACTTTGTATTCGTAGTATTTTTTTTTTTTGTAATATTACAAGTTTATTTTCGTATCCCTTTAGCTTCATTCTCCTGAATGAATTCTCCTAAAGAATAAAAATATTTAAAATAATCTAACCTGGCCCTATTACTCCAGGAGTGAAACAATTCTGCAAACTGTGATTATTCTGGAAATGTTCCCCCTTAATTCTCATAATATGATGTTTTTATCATAACTGTCATGATTGAGTTTTGCTTTGGCTTTGTTTTTCTGTTATTTTCATTTTTTCATCTCTTTTGGGTTAGGTTTGACTTTATTTATTGTTAGTTTTCTGTCATCAGTTATTTTCTGTCATTTTTCACTTCACCTCCTCAGCAGTCAGTCACACCTGTTATCATTTACCAGTCAATTAGCCAGACCCTGTTTTCACCTGTGAAGTGTTCTATTTAAACCTGCCTCTGCCTTCAGTTCAGCACTGGGCCGTCATCATCCCACACCTCTCCATGCCAGTCCCCGGTTTGCCTTGGAAGCTTTGTTTTGCTCCTTTTGTTAAGGTTAGTCCTGTCAGTCACTCTAAAGACTGTTTGTTCACTGTTTGTTCCTGGAGAGGTTCTGCTCTGTGCCCTGGTGTCTCAAGTTCTGCTAACCTGACTAGCCGCCCTGGTGAAGCTCTGCTCTGAGCCCTGGTGTCTCTCAAGTTCTGCTAACCTGACTAGCCGCCCTGGTGAAGCTCAGCTCTGTGTCCTGGTGTCTCTCAAGTTCTGCTAACCTGACTAGCCGCCCTGGTGAAGCTCATCTCTGTGCCCTGGTGTCTCTCAAGTTCTGCTAACCTGACTAGCCGCCCTGGTGAAGCTCAGCTCTGTGCCCTGGTGTCTCCAAATGAACTGCTAACCTGAGTGCTGAGGCCTGCTAGCCGAGCAGCACCTAGCAAGTGTGGACTCTCTGTCTCCGGGCCGTCAGCTCCTGCCATCACATTCATCCCTGACCTTCTGCAGTCCTGAACCTCCGGTCTTCATCACTCACCACCCAGCATACTTCCTTCAATAAAAACTCAAACTTTTAGTCCCGTGTGTGCGTCCTGAGTTCATCGGTAAACAAAACCCTGACAGTACGGCCCAGTCAAAAGGTGAACTCAGGCGCCATGCGGGGCTTACCTGCAGGAGTTGACGACCCGGACATCCTCGCATATGTAGAGATGTGCGAACGCCAGATGAGGGAGAGGTACACCAAGATGGCTTCTGCCCGGGACCCTGTGCCACCGATCCGGGTCGACTCCACTTCCCCCGTGGTTTACGTGGGCGTTGATGCAGCTACCCCGGAGGCCAGGGAGAGAAGCCTCTCAGCCTCTCGTCGTCTCGGTCATCACCTCCATGACTCGCAGCTGGCCCCTCGAGTGAGGCTCATCGTTCCACCTAGCAGAGCCCCACGCATCAAGGAGAGCCAGCTGTGGGAGTTCTACTACGGTGACCGAGACGACCTTCTGCCCTGCTGGCCAGCTGCCACCCCCGAGATTGCCCCAGATTCCTCATCTGTCCCCTCCCGGCGAAGACAGCAGAACCACCGGCGCAGAGGGTCCGTCAAGGCTCAAGAGGAGGATCCGCCTCCAACCCCGGCGCCGCTCTCTGAAGCCTGTAGCCCGGCGCCGCTCTCTGAAGCCTGTAGCCCGGCGCCGCTCTCTGAAGCCTGTAGCCCGGCGCCGCTCTCTGAAGCCTGTAGCCCGGCGCCGCTCTCTGAAGCCTGTAGCCCGGCGCCGCTCTCTGAAGCCTGTAGCCCGGCGCCGCTGCCCTCCGAAGCCTGTTGCCCGTCACTGCCTGAAGTAGCCGAGGAGATGGTTCCGCCTCCACCAGTAGACTCCGCTCTGCCGACCACTGAAGGCTCCGCTCTGCCGGCCGGCAAGAAAATAGATCCGCCGGCCGACGAGGATGAGCCCAAGGTCTCCGAGGGAGCCGCTTTGCCTCAGCCCGAGGCCTCCGAGGGAGCCGCTTTGCCTCAGCCCGAGGCCTCCGAGGGAGCCGCTTTGCCTCAGCCCGAGGCCTCCGAGGGAGCCGCTTTGCCTCAGCCCGAGGCCTCCGAGGGAGCCGCTTTGCCTCAGCCCGAGGCCTCCGAGGGAGCCGCTTTGCCTCAGCCCGAGGCCTCCGAGGGAGCCGCTTTGCCTCCGCCCAAGTTCCGTGAGGAGGTCCAGGAGGACCTGCCTCCGCCCAAGTTCCGTGAGGAGGTCCAGGAGGACCTGCCTCCACCCAAGTTCCGTGAGGAGGTCCAGGAGGACCTGCCTCCGCCCAAGCCTCGTGAGGAGGTCCAGGAGAACCCGCCTCTGGCCTCGGTTTCCGCCGAGACCTGTAGCTTGGCACCGCCTCCAACTGATCTGTTCGGCCAGAGCCGCAGATTGTGGACTCCGAGCCGCTCGACTCTGCCTCGTCGGGGCCGTCCACCACAGCGCCCGCCTCTGACTTTTCTGTTCGGCCGGAGCCGCAGACTGCGGACTTCGAGCCGCTCGACTCTGCCTCGTTGGGGCCGTCCACCACGGCGCCCGCCTCTGACTTCTCTGTTTGGCCGGAGCCGCAGACTGCGGACTTCGAGCTGCTCGACTCTGCCTCGTCGGGGCAGTCCACCACGGCGCCCGTCTCTGACTTTTTTGTTCGGCCAGAGCCGCCGACCGCGGTCTCCGGGCCGCTTGACTTTGCCTCGTCGGGGCCGCCCTCCTCGAGGGTTTAGTCGGGCGATGCTGCTCCGCCGCCTGCCTCGTCCAGGACAACCTCCACGAAGACTTTTCTTTTTTGCTTAGCAGCCGTTTTTGCCTGAGCCCTTAAGGCCAGTGCCTTATTTTTTGGGCTCGATTTCAGTTTTGATTTACTTAGGATTTTTGGGGTTTTAGAGTTATTTAGGGGGTTCTTTGTTTTTTCTTAGAGTACTTGAGTTTCTATTTTCGTTTGTTTTTCCACCTCTGTTCTGGTGTTTCAGGTTTGCCTATAGTCTTCCGGTTTTTGCTTTGGTTATTTCTGTTTGCTTTAGAATCCTAGGTTTTTGCCTTGTTCTCTTAGTTTTTGTTTTTGTTCTAGCTTTAGTTATCTAGTGTTACTATAGTTTACCCGTTCCTGTCCTAGTTTCTTTGTTTTGGTTTTTGCATTAGTTTTATAGTTTTTTTTTTCTCTTGTACGTCTTGCTCTTTTTCCTAGTTTCTTTTAGTTTTATTTTGATTTTTCTAGTTTTTTGCTTCGGTTTTTCTTTTGTTGTCCCTACCCTAGTTCTTCTGGTTTTGTTCTATAGGTTAGTTCATGCCTGGGTTTTCTAGTTTTTGGTTTAGATCTTTAGTTTCCCAGCGCTTCCTAGTTTTGTTTTGGCCCCCTAGCTCTTATTCCCCTGGCGTGTTAGAACGCCCTTTGTCTCCTGGCATTTTAGGATGCCCTCCGCTCTTGTTTCCTGGCATATTAGGATGCCCTTTGTTCCTGTTTCCCTGGTGTTTAGATTTCTAGCGTTAGATTTAGTGTTCCCGGCGTGTTTAGACACGCTCTGTTCTTGGTTCCCCGGCGTGTTAGGACGCCCTCTGTTTTCGGATCCCCGGCGTGTTAGGACGCCCTTTGTTCTCGGTTCCCCGGCGTGTTAGGACGCCCTCTGTTTTCGGTTCCCCGGCGTGTTAGGACGCCCTCTGTTTTCGGTTCCCCGGCGTGTTAGGACGTCCTTTGTTCTCGGTTCCCTGGCGTGTTAGGACGCCCTTTGTTCTCGGTTCCCCGGCGTGTAAGTACGCCCTCCGTTCTTGTTCCTAGGTGTTTTAGACGTTCCTGCTTCCCTCATATCCCGACGTTCTCTTCCCCAGCCCCGGCGTTTTCCTCACGCCCCGGCGGGTTTCCCTTTGGCACTAGTACGCCCGTTCCTTCCCTTTGGCGCTAGTACGCCCGTTCCTTCCCTTTGGCGTTTAGTACGCCCGTTCCTTCCCTTTGGCGTTTAGTACGCCCGTTCCTTCCCTTTGGCGTTAAGTACGCCCGTTCCTTTCCTTTGGCGCTGTCGTACGCCCGTTCCTTCCCTCTGGCGTTGTCGTACGCCTGTTCTTCCCTCTGGCGTTGTCGTACGCCTGTTCTTCCCTCTGGCGTTGTCGTACGCCTGTTCTTCCCTCTGGCGTTGTCGTACGCCTGTTCTTCCCTCTGGCGTTGTCGTACGCCTGTTCTTCCCTCTGGCGTTGTCGTACGCCTGTTCTTCCCTCTGGCGTTGTCGTACGCCTGTTCTTCCCTCTGGCGTTGTCGTACGCCTGTTCTTCCCTCTGGCGTTGTCGTACGCCTGTTCTGCCTTGTGGCGATTGTTCGCCTGTCAACGTCGGTTAGACATCTTTTGTTTTGCCTACCAGCATCTGTTGGACATCCTTTTTAGTTCGCCCTAGTGGGTAGTTTTGGTTTGATTTTAGCCCACCATCCTACCTTCCCTCCACCCACCCAGGTTAGATCAGCTTGGTTATGACTCTTGCCCGCCATCCTGCCGTCCCTCCACCCACCCAGGTTAGATCAGCTTGGTTATGACTCTTGCCTGCCGTCCCTCCACCCACCCTGGTTCGTCACTTTGTAGTTTGTTTTGTTTGATTTTAGGCCGTCCGGAGTCCGGCCTTGAGGGGGGGGGGGTAATGTCATGATTGAGTTTTGCTTTGGCTTTGTTTTTCTGTTATTTTCATTTTTTCATCTCTTTTGGGTTAGGTTTGACTTTATTTATTGTTAGTTTTCTGTCATCAGTTATTTTCTGTCATTTTTCACTTCACCTCCTCAGCAGTCAGTCACACCTGTTATCATTTACCAGTCAATTAGCCAGACCCTGTTTTCACCTGTGAAGTGTTCTATTTAAACCTGCCTCTGCCTTCAGTTCAGCACTGGGCCGTCATCATCCCACACCTCTCCATGCCAGTCCCCGGTTTGCCTTGGAAGCTTTGTTTTGCTCCTTTTGTTAAGGTTAGTCCTGTCAGTCACTCTAAAGACTGTTTGTTCACTGTTTGTTCCTGGAGAGGTTCTGCTCTGTGCCCTGGTGTCTCAAGTTCTGCTAACCTGACTAGCCGCCCTGGTGAAGCTCTGCTCTGAGCCCTGGTGTCTCTCAAGTTCTGCTAACCTGACTAGCCGCCCTGGTGAAGCTCAGCTCTGTGTCCTGGTGTCTCTCAAGTTCTGCTAACCTGACTAGCCGCCCTGGTGAAGCTCAGCTCTGTGCCCTGGTGTCTCTCAAGTTCTGCTAACCTGACTAGCCGCCCTGGTGAAGCTCAGCTCTGTGCCCTGGTGTCTCCAAATGAACTGCTAACCTGAGTGCTGAGGCCTGCTAGCCGAGCAGCACCTAGCAAGTGTGGACTCTCTGTCTCCGGGCCGTCAGCTCCTGCCATCACATTCATCCCTGACCTTCTGCAGTCCTGAACCTCCGGTCTTCATCACTCACCACCCAGCATACTTCCTTCAATAAAAACTCAAACTTTTAGTCCCGTGTGTGCGTCCTGAGTTCATCGGTAAACAAAACCCTGACAATAACATTATCACTTTTGTGTTTGTTTGTTTATTTTTACTTTATTGACCTAGGACTTTTTTTCCTCATATTATTAATTTTACCTCTTTAATACTCACCCAAAAAGTCTGTTCCTAAAGGTTCACATGTGACACAGTTTTATGAAATAATGAAGACCACAATGTTTAGATTTAACAAATTGATCCTTATATTCATAACACATACACACACAAATATATATATGTGTGTGTATTTATTGCAGCACAGGAATGAGGCATCTTCTCTTATTCACGTTCACAATAACAGAACTCAACTTTTTTCTGCCACATACAATATGGCGGTGACGTTGACGTGCGAACCTGCGCCCTATGACGCGTCTACGTATATATGTCTGTGGCTGTAGTTACCTCTCCTAGCATGAATTTTTACTTCAGTCAGTGTTCAGCCTGACATCAGTGCTCATGTTTATCAGCGTCTGTTAATGCTTATGCTCAACTTTTGAGGTAATTGAATGGACACAGCACTACACTGTTGTCAGATCAGACCGTTTCCAACTCAAACACACACACACACACACACACACACACACACACACACACACACACACACACACACAAATATATATATATATATATATATATATATATAGGTTTTAATAAACAGATCAATTCATATGATACGGAAAATTATGTGCTGCTTGATTTAATTAAAGATTTATATTAAACCTCGGAGTTATTTTTTTCTTTTCCAGCAGCTCTGTGATGTGTAACCTCAGTACCTCTGGTGGTTCATACCTATTCTCTGCAGCTTTATCTGGGGTTTGTAGCAGATTTCCAGCAGTCTGCGCTGACGGTCCAGCTCTTCCTCGTATCGGACGATGGTTTTATCAAACTCTGTGAATATTTCTTCAGCAGCAGCGGTCAGTCGCTCCCTGATAAACTCTCTCAGAGACTGAGATGAAGACATTATTACTGCAGAGACACAAACAATCAGCTCAGAAGACACAACAAAGCTAACTCTGCTAACAGAACCAGACAGTCTGCTTCCGGGTTTGATGGAGACCAGAAAGAAACGTCTCGGCTCATTATCGCCACCTGCTGGCAAAACAAGTTTTCTGGCATCGAAAGACAAGAGGATACTGTTTTGTACTTTTATTACTATAATTAATTACATCTCGGTATCAATTGGTCTGACATCTCACGTTTACAGCTTGTACAAAATTCTCGTCTCTAAAGCAACACACGTTAAACATGAACATATCACTCCTGTCCTTTCATCTCTGCAGTGGCTACCGCTTCAGTTTAGACTACAATTTAAACTGCTGTTGTTTGTTCCTAAAGCACTGACTGGCCTTGTCCCACCTTATCTATGTGAACTTTTGAAAACCCACCAGCCCAGCAGAGCTTTACAACGTGCTGATCAACATCTTCCTGGTTCAACCTCCTGGAATAGTCCTCCCTATGAGTTACGCTCAATGACGGACCGGCTCCTATTCAAAGCCAAACACAAGCCTTTTTTTATTTAAGAATGTGGTTGTCTTTCAGTATTTTGATACTGTCTTTCATTTCTAGAAGAGGAGCACATTTTGTAAGCTGATTTTACCGGCTTTACACACTGCACAATGGAAGAAACAAATACTGCTTTTAGGTCCAATTATTGCCCGGAATAGTCTTTTTATCTGTGTGTGAATAACTTGCAAATCTATTTGCTGTGTAAAGGACATTAAACAATGTCAATACTCAATACTTTCTCCCCCTAAATAATGACAAAACTATGGATTCAGTGTGATGCCTCCGGCAAGTCATGTGGGTTATACCCAATCTTGCTCTCACCCCCCATAACCATCATGACCTCAAACTGAAATCTGATTGCTGCTAAAAACTTAACAAACAGGTTGATTTTGAAGAAAAAACAACTGCTGTCAAAAATAAAGTAATTCCTCGGCCGCAGCTATCTGGGGAAAGTCACCCATGCCTTTGTTAGCTCTGGACTTGAGTAGTGCTGAAGTAAGACTGGATTTTTTTTTTAAATGTTATTTTCTATAAACGATTGTAACTGAATGAAAACAGTCCTCTCTAGAACTTTGGACAAACAAGACAAATGGGAAACTGTCCTAAAATTAAAGAAGACTGCAGGATCTAAGCCAGGAGATGCTTGACCACAGCATGCTTGAAAACAGATGAAACAAAATCTGATGTTGAGCAACCATCAATGAAAGTCAGGAGAAAGACCCATGGTGTCAAAGGGAATAATGTTCTGACGGTCGTTGGCTTGTCTCGTCCATGACACCAGCTCAAACTGATCAAAGACAGCAGAGGTCACTGGAAAAAAAACATAATCGGACAGAACTGTATGTGCAGGCAATGTTCTGCTTGACTGAAGCAGTTAAAGAAATCATCACAGGTAGACTATGTTACAGTTTTCAGAACATTGACAGAAGGATTAATGACAGACTGAATGGTTCTAAATAAGACCCATGGCTGATTTAGCTGGTTGAAATTAAATTTGAAACATACTGCGGCTTGGCCTGCTTAACAGCTTTTTGATATTCACAGAGACTCATGAAGCCCGTCCTCCTTCCATCTGTTCTCTGCCTGTCTGCAGGGCTGTCTAATGGCCCGGGTGGAATCATTAAGCCAGGGGTCTGGCTTAACTTTGGTAGATATCTGCTTTAGAGGTGTGATGGAGTCCAAACTCTTTGTTCAAGTGCACTGCAAGCAGGTGATAAATTCTTCTGGACATGGAGGAAAGTCCAGCTTTTCAATAGAGTAAAATGCATTGCTTCTAAAGAAAGCAGCAAATCGACCTGCAGTGGAGGGGGTCAATTAAGATTTGAATTCAAACTTTAACACAACCAATAATCAGTATTTCAATGAATTCAGAAATATTAAAAAATTTTCTGGATTTCAAAACCAGCAAAACAAGATTATCCATTCAATAGAATATTAGTAGGTACAACAACTAACTCAGATGGGGAATATAACTGATGCACCTTTTCCTACTTTTGGCACCTTCTTCTGACTTTTGATTGACTATTGAGCCGATGGGACAAGTGAATTTCTCCAACGTGAGATCAATACAGCCTATCTTATCTTATCTCTTAAAATAAAAAAAAGGGGCAATATTATTTGCCCATTCAACGCTGCTGCCACCACCATGTTTAACTCCATGTCATTTTGTTTTTACCACACACATGCAATTATGTAATAGGGACCAAAAGTTTTGTTTCAGCCTAAAGCACCAAAAGAGAAAGCCTCTGTCTTGCGATTCATAACCTTGTGAAGATGCTGGGTGAAGCTGGCATGAGAGTGCCCTCCACAGTTAAATGTACCAACCTGGGCTCAATGGCCACTGAACAAAGAAAAAACTCGCTATAGTTTGCAAATGCTTTCCCAAAAAAGATTTTAATTTTTATAGATGTTTCATCTGTCTGATTATCAGAAATGGCATTATTTGGCAATGCCTGTATGCACAATTAAGAAATTTGACTTTGGTTAGAGGGCTCAAAGAATACAAACATCAGGCATAAATATATAAACAGTATGTTAATATGCCAAAATTAAAGTTTTGGACCATACTAAGCATTGTTACATTTAGCGGAAAATGGGAGAAGGGGTAAAATATGTTGGGCTGATGTTTCACTGCAGGAAGGATTGGTGCACTTCACACATGGCTTCATGAGGAAATTAAAATGTTGTGGACATACTGTGGCAACATCTCAAAACATCATGAGGGAAATTAATGCTTGGGCAAACTAGCTTAAGGACAACAAAGTCATTTTTTGTCCATTACAAAGCCCTGGTCTCAGGTCAATAGAATGTCTGTGGGCAGTGCTACAAAGTTGTGTGCAAGCAGGGTGGCCTACAAACCTGACTCAGTTACACCAGGAAAAATGAGTCAAAATTAAATAAAAATTACATTGACACCCAAAATGTTTTATTTAAGTAATACAGTTTAAAAGTTAAACCAATATCACAAAAATGTATGAGAACTTCAAGATTTCATTGAGTGTTCAAACATCTAACAAATAGAGAAAAATTACTAATTCTCGTTGACCTAGAGGAAACATTTATTGTGAAGAAATGTTAAAGTGAGAAAAGATAAAGATTATGTTATAATCAGAATCAAGTTTATTAGCCAAGTTTGTGGGAACAGACAAGGAATTTGAATTTGGTTTCCAATGTTCATATCATAATCAAGCTTAGGTAACAGCAAACTACAATATATAACGTCATTTCACATGATATACAGTATGGAAAGACATTATTTGTTTTTATGTTTCCCTTTTCCTGACTAATAACTTTTTACAATGGAACTGTTTCACTTCTTTCTAATCTATTACTTTATCAACATGATCCAAAAGAAAAAGAAAAAATCTACTACAAATAAAAACTGTCTCATTTTGATCACTTTTACTATAACTGATGGCAGATGTGAGCAAAAATTTACTTAATACTGAAATGGATTTAAAAGGTGTGTGCCACTGTAGGTTAAAAATGACATCTGTGGAAGCTTGGCTTTGTTACAGGGCATTGCAGATTATTTTGATGGTCTAACAAATCCGGGTTTGTGTTTTTGACCCATCACAAATAAATTGAGTATTTTTATCACATTATTTGCTCTAAGTGCTGTATCCAGACCGGTGATATTGAAAAGAGAGCTTGTCTGAAGCGTATAAAAAAACAAAATAATAATTTTATAATGTGCAAAATAGGTATACAAGTTATGGATTAATGAGTTAATCAAGAGTCCATAACATGAAGGGCTATATTTTTACAATATCTTGGATTGTATGGATTCATAATATTTTAACAATTGTGCCACCTGTATTAAATATGGACTCAAATAAAAAAAATATGGTTCTCTCACACATTATTAAAATTTGACATATTTGTAAAATCTAACTAAGCAGGAACTTATTAGGATACTAAATATAAACAAATAAGTTGAATAAAACATGTCAAACACTTATAATCCTCATGAAAGCAGTCACTTTCAACTGTGCTTTTGGCATCATGTCTTTTTATATTAAATTACAATTCTTTTGCGTAATGCCCTTCCATTTTACGTCATCACATCCTCTTGTAGATGGCGGCCATACTACAACACTTATCAGTTAATCGGATGGAACAAACTTTAATCTATTAAATCATTAATCCTTAATTGTTTGCATACCTAGGTCAAAATAAAAATCACTTTCCTTAAGTAGGAGGACCACATTGCTTATGGTTTGAGCAACAAACAAATAAGAGGAAAAGCACAAAATATTTTAATAGCGCATCAACAAGCCATATCAGAGCATATTTGATGAATACCTACAAAGTTCAACTTCCCACCTGGCAGTTCTGAAGTACACCCACGAAGAGTATCACAAGATTACACCTGCTCACCTCGGTGTGTTATCATATGACTAGTCAAATGCCCTCTGCGATTAAAACGTTTTCCACAAGTCATACAGGAAAAAGGCTTCTCGCCTGTATGGACTTTTGTGTGCCGCGACAAACTTGCTCTATCGCTGAAATTTCTTTCACATATCATACACGAGAAAGGCTTCTCACCTGTATGAGTTCTTATGTGCCGAGATAAGCTTCCTTTTACGCTAAAATGTTTTCCACATGTCGAACACGAGAAAGGCTTCTCACCTGTGTGTGTTTTCATGTGATCAGTGAAATGACTTCTTTGATGGAAACGTTTTCCACAGATCAAGCATGAAAAAGGCTTCTCACCTGTGTGAGTCCTTGTGTGCCGGTATAAACCTGCTCTATCGCTGAATTTCTTTCCACAGGTCGAACATGAGAAAGGCTTCTCACCTGTGTGCGTTCTTATGTGAAGCTTCAAGGTGGCCTGCAGTGTAAAACTTTTTCCACAAGTTACACATGAGAAGGGCTTCTCACCTGTGTGAATTCTCATGTGATCAGTCAAATAACTCTTACCAAACATTTTACCACAGACTTCACAAGCTGAAATGCTGTCATTTGTGTGCACTGTCTCCTGTCTGTCCACTTCTGTATTCGCTACATCCTCAATGTCACCTCTGATTTGCTGAGAACTCTTTTCTTCATCGCTGCTCGACTCGGAAACTTCTAGGTCGCTCTTTTCGTGGTTTTGTTCCTCAGACTCAGAGGAAATCTGAGCGATGAGTTGGTCCTTGTATGATTGTGGTTCCCTGTGGTCTCTTTCCTCACAAACAGTGACTACTGTAAAGGAATCAGTTGACTGCTGTTGTTCAACCTGCTCTTTCTCCAGACTAATATAGAGTTCCTCCTGCTCATTCTTAATCTTTGGTTCCTCCTGTTCCTCCTTTATCTGTGGTGGTTCTAACTCGGCTTGGTTCTCTTTTATTTGTTGAGGTTTAGGTTTCCCCGGTTCCTCTCTGTAAAAAGGTTGTGGCTCCTCTTGGTCCAAAGTGGAGTTACTCTCTAGGCTACAGAAGTGATGATAAGTGGGAACCTCTTCCTCCTTCCAAATATAATGCTGTGGGAGTGCTAAAGAGACAGAAGAAATACGAAAAACATATTGATTTATGCGAGTATAAAACAAGAATAATTCCCAATTTCCATTACATTTAATTTAATACATTTTAAAATTAAACCCAAACAGATGTTTATAAAATACAGGATTTTATTTTACAATCATTTAAATTAAATGAGGAGCATGTGTATAAAAATAGCTATAATTTCTACATGTTTAATCATATATTTTTGTTCAACCCCTTGTATTAATCCTTAAAGTCTGCACTTCAGTTACATTGTAGTTGTTTTATTTCAAATCCAATGTGGTGGCATGCAGAGCCCAAATCATGAACATTGTGCCACTGTTCAAATATTTATGGCCTTAACTGGGAACGAAATTGGTCTCTGTGAAGTCGTTAAAATCCCTACCCCTCCATTCCTGGCTGACTCCCCGAATCCTTATAGACTTCAAAAGCTCCATAAAATGCCAGAATACATTTTTTTTCTCTCTTTGTGTGTTTCCCCTTCAGCACATGCTGACATAACACTTGTTTAAACCATTGCTTCAACGTTTGCTGGACCAAAGCGTGCTGAGCATGAGGTCATTGTTTGGCACATCCATTCGAGATGTGCCAAACAATAGCTACATTTACATGGAAAAAAGTAATCGGACTAAAAACCATCCGATCTGAATAAAAATGTGTCATGTAAACAAGCCAATTGGAATATTGTGATCAGATTAAACTCAATCAGAATGAAATTGTAATCCAAACGAGAGGGGTGGTTTATGCCGATTGATAATCCTATTAACCTGCATATAAACGCTCGTCAGGCATTTATTTTTGTTATTTTGTATTATTATTATTATAAAGTTACTTAAACGTGACGCATTTCCGCTTTGGTGAGTGGCGGAAATAAGTCGGGAAGCAACACTGCCGTAACCTGACAACAGCCAGATGCATGGAGCTAGGCGGAGCGAGACATGCATCTGGCTGTTGTCAGGTTAACACTGCTGGTGCTCCCGATACAACCTTTTTTGAATGTGTATTTCATTGTGCAGATTTAACCCATCACAGGTCAAACTCATTAAAAGAAAATCAGGTTTGATGCTCACTGAGTTAAACAGAACTGAACTGAGTTATTTTTCAGTGTACGTAGGTGAAGTTCAAGACTTTGCAGTTTGTTATTGTCGACTGAAGAAATTTACGTGGCTGCCGCTCATTTTTACAGAGTCAAAAACGTGAGTGGATTAATGCACACTTTAACGTAACGTTTATTTTTGTACATGCCAAGTTGTGTATCAAACATTGTGCCACCAGTTTTTTTGTGCATATGCATGTTTTGTACATGAGGCCTCTGGTGCTGAGGGTCCATTGTCCTGTGTATTTTAGGCATTGCCCTGCTAATGAATGAGTGTTTAAAAGGCTTCCGCTGCACTCAATGGCATTCTGCAAAGGTAATGCAATCAGTAGAGATACATAAAAGCATGCAGGACAGCGGACCCTGGGCACAAGGATTAAGATACACGGGTTTAGATCAAAGCATATATCTGTTTTAGCATGGCCCATTGAAAGTCCACACCAAATCTAAATTAGAATCTGTAGTAAAACTTAACAATATGTGCTGTCTATCCAGTTTGACCGCTGTTTAGCTATTTTGTAAAGATGGGCAAAAGTTTCAGTCTCTAGATGTGCAAAGCCTGGAGACATACACCAGAACAGCTGCAGCTTTAACTGTAGCAAAGAGTAATTCTATAGAAAATTTGCTTAAATGGGCTGAATATAAATTCACACCACACTTTTCCTATTTATATTAGTTTATGCTTTACGTCACAATTTACCATTACATCGTGTTGAATATACATTGGAGTTTGTAGTGCCATTGATGTAATTTAAAAAAATGTAAATAAAGTTTTTTTCCCATCTTCGACTGCATTATTGAAATACGTTTACAGAAACCTTAAAGTGCTGCTTAACTGAACTACAAATATATATCGTACATCAGTAGACCAGCCTCTGGTGGTTCATACCTATTCTCTGCAGGTTTATCTGGGGTTTGCAGCAGATTTCCAGCAGTCTGCGCTGACGATCCAGCTCTTCCTCGTAGTGGACAATGGTTTTATCAAACTCTGTGAATATTTCCTCAGCAGCAGCGGTCAGTCGCTCCCTGATAAACTCTCTCAGAGACTGAGATGAAGACATTATTGCTGCAGAGACACAAACACTCAGCTCAGAAGACATAACAAAGCTGACTACAGAACCAGGCAGTCTGCTTCCGGGGTTGACGGAGACTAGAAAGACACGTCTCGGTTGGTTCATTATCGCCACCTGCTGGACGGATGTATAAAGGAAGGCAGATTCAGAGAAATAAATGTTGAATGAAACAAAATCACATAATTTCAGACCATCTGAGTTTATGGATTATCTAATGAAGTATCAGAAGCTCTCTTGTAGGTTTGTTGTATTCATGTTAATATGAATACCACTGCAGCAATAATTTCTCGAATGGTTTGGAAAGGCATTGTTTGGTCTTTTTCAAGATCATTATTGAATAATTACTTGAACAGTGCGGATTTACTTCCTGTAGAATACAATACAACACGTACAAAAACTCAAACAAATATTTATATCGTCTTAGAGGTCAATTACAGTCTGTATTAGCTGATTTATTAAAGTAAGTGGACACACACACACACACACACACACACACACACACACACACACACACACACACACACACACACACACACACACACAGGTCCAAACCTGAGGAATATTGGCTTCATTTGAATCAATTAACAAGTTAAATGTGTAATTTGTCTTCTTATGGAGAAAACCCAAGTCAAAGTTTCTTATAATGCCCATCACACATATCAATTTGTGTCATCTTCAGTAATTCATTTCCCCAAAAATCCTAAAAGGTGATTAAAACTCTCTTCATATTATGTTAAAGGGTCACATATACTATAATTAGAATAAATATTTGATAATTTTACTGTAGATTTTTGGTGAAAACAAAAGCCAAAGTGTCTTATAATGCCCATCCAACAGATTCTTTTGTGTTATTTTCAGTAATTTATTTCTCCAAAATCATAAAAGGTGACAAAACTCTCTTCATATTATGTTAAAGGGTCACTTATACTATAATTAGAATAAATCTTTCTTAATTTTACTGTAGATTTTGAGAAAAAATGCCAAGTCCTAATTCCTTATAAACCCATTCTGGATATTTTTGTCTCATTTTATGAAATAAATTTCTCCAAAATCATAAAATGTGACAACAAATTCTCCTCATAGTATGTTAAAAGGTCACATATACTTTAACCAAAATAAATATTTCATAATTCTACTGTAGATTGTTGGAGAAAACCCATCAAAGTTCCTTATTATGTTATGTTACATATTCATTTGAGTCCTTTTCAGTAATGTATTTGTCCAAAATCCTAAGAGGTGACAACAAACTCTCTTCATATTATGTTAAAGGGTCACTTATACTATAATTAGAATAAATCATAATTCTACTGTAGATGTTTGGAGAAAACCCAAGTCAAAGTTCTTTATGTTTGTGCAACATATTCATTTGTATCAGTTCCAGTAATTTATTTCTCCAAAATGGCAAAAGGTGACAACAAACTGTCTTCATTTTTTGTTAAAGGGTCACTTATACAATAACTAGAAAAAAACATGTCCTAATTTTACAGCAAATTGTTTGAGAAAACCCAAGTCAAAGTTCTTTATTATGCCCATCCAACATATTAATTTGTCTAATTTTCAGTGATAAATTTTTCCACAATACTAAAAGGTGACAACAAACTTTCTTCAAATTATGTTAAAGGATCACTTAAACTATAAATACAATAAATATTTCCTAATTTTACTTTTGAATTTCTTTTCTTGTGGTTGAAGTCAGAGAAAGACTGCGATGGAGTGGCGACCTGTCCAGGGTGTACCCCACCTCTCGCCCATTTACAGCTGGAGATAGGCACCAGCACCCCTCGCGACCCCATCTTGTGATGGGGGAACATGGGGCATTCATTAAAGAGAAACGCTTAAATGACCCAAGAATTATCCTTGACAGAATTAGTATTGCTTGCGTTGAGAGTGCAGAAACCAATGGATTAAATGCATTCTTTTCTGTTGTGTGTTACAACAGGAAATAACGCATTTGTTTATTTTACGTGGTGCCCCGATTACTTCTGTATACTGAGAATGCTTAATATGTGAATGATTACACCTGTTTAAACTTGATTATTTTAAACATAATAGCTCTACATAGCACATTCTAAACAGGTAAACTGCTCTATGGTCATTTTCAGATGTCCTACAAAAATACCATTTGCTTTGATTGTCGCAAATCACCAAAAGTGTCCATTGGAAACAAAAATCCACCTTCCATAGTCAATCCCTGAAAACAGATGGCTGCTTTATACTTGGAAAAGACATTTTGTTGCTAAATAGATCCCATGAATGGATCAGAAACAGAACCCCACATATAATAAAATTTTAATTGAATAAAGTTGCACTGCAAATCTAAATTTAAAGAGCTTTTAGGCAGGTAGCCTTCAAATTATAACCATGTACAAATATACATGATAGAGACAGAAACATAGAGAGACAAAAAATGGATAAATAAGAGAAAAATTGAGACAGAAGCTGGCTGCTCATAAAAAGCTGTGTACTGTGATATTAATGGAGCTAAGTGGAAGGAAAATCTTTGCCACCGCCCAAAGAAGAGGCATCACTATATTAATGTTCAACCCCCCCCCCCAAAAGATAACATTTCTAGGAGAAACCCTGATTTATATTCTATTATTGTAAAAATAAGGAAGAATAAAGGCAGTAATTAGTTGTTTACCTTTATGATTAATGTGTAATAATCATGTATTTCTTGTCTGTTTTTGGACTGCAATATTCAAAATAAACAATTACATTCCTGAAGCAGGAGGACAACATTGTCTTTAGCAGCAAACTAACACATGGAACTGCATTAAATATTTTTTTGAGCAAATCAACAAGTCATATTGGAACCTACTTAATGATCATCTACAGGTAGCCCCCACCCCACCCCTCCCCTCCCCCCACCCCCATGGCCATATGTGGTGCCCTCATGCATGTTCAAAGAAATAGCACAACCCTCCAGTGAGCTGCATTTAAAATGCTACTTTATTCAGTTGCGCTTATTTTTAATCATACTTGTATTTACATAGACTTAAAAATGACATTTAAAACATATTTATATTATGTAAAGTTATGGTGAGCTTAAACTCTTGTAGTTCAAAGGTCAGTACATGTAGCCCTTTAGATGATACTGTACCGATGAAGTAGCTCTGTTTCAAAAAGGTTGGTGACCCCTGAGCTACAAGGTTCAACTTCACTTCTCAAGTACACCAACGTATAAGAGTATCAGAAGATCACGCCTGCTCACCTCAGTGTGTCATCAAATGAGTAGTCAAATGAACTCAACCAGTAAAATGTTTTCCACAAGTCAAAAAGGCTTTTCATCTGTATGTATTTTTTTGTGCCGAGATAAACCTACTCTATCGCTGAAATTTCTTCCACAAGTCAAACATGAGAAAGGCTTCTCACCTGTATGAGTTCTTATGTGCCGAGATAAACTTGCTTTTAAGCTGAATGCTTTCCCACACATCAAACACGAGAAAGGTTTCTCACCTGTGTGAGTTATTGTGTGTCGGCATAAAGCTGCTCTAACAGCAAATTTTTTTCCACAGGTCAAGCATGAAAAAGGCTTCTCACCTGTGTGAGTCCTTGTGTGCCGATATAAACCTATTTTATCAATGAATCTTTTTCCACAGGTCAAACAGGAGAAAGGCTTCTCACCTGTGTGCGTTCGTATGTGAAGCTTCAAGTTGGCCTGCATTGTAAAGCTTTTGCCACAAGTCACACATGAGAAAGGCTTCTCACCTGTGTGAATTCTCATGTGATAAGTCAAATAACTTCTAGCAAAAATTTTACCACAGATTTTACACACTGAAACACGGTTATTAGTGTGCACTGTCTCCTCTCTTTCCATTTCTTTATCTTCTACATCCTCAACATCCACTCTGATTTGCTGAAAGCTCTTATTTTCTTCAACTCTACTTGATCCTGAATCTCCAGGGCTGTTCCTTTGGTGACTTTGTTTCTCAGACTCAGAGGAAATCTGAGCAATGAGTTGGTCCTTGTAAGATTCTGGTTCCCTGTGGTCCATTTCTTCATAAACAGTGACTACTGTAAAGGAATCAGTTGACTGCTGTTGTTCAAACTGCTCTTTCTCTCGACTAAAATAGAGTTCCTCCTGCTCAGTCTTTATAGCTGGTTGTTCTGGTTCCTCCTTAATTTGTGGTGGTTCTAGCTGAGCGCAAATCTCTTTTATCTGTTGAGGTTCGGGTTTCAACAGTTCCTTCTCTTGGTCTAAAGTGCAGATACTCTCTAGGTTGCAGAAGTGATGGTCAGTGTTAACCTCCTCCTCCTTACAAACATAATGCTGTGGGAGAACTGAAGAGGAAGGAGAAGAAAAAAAACATTGATTTATGAGCGTATGAAACAAGAATAATTCACATTTTCATTTCATCCAACTAAAAGAGGGTTTGAAATAAATAAACCCTCTCTAAGTAACCACACATATGTTAATAAAGTTAAGGACAGGTTTTTCCTTTTACAGGAAGTTAAGGTTTCTTTGAGGAGCTGATGTTTAAAAGCAACAACATTTAACTAAACATTAACAATGTACATTTGAACGCAATTTCATTGCAGGGCTCCAATTAAAAACAGAAGACAAAAGAGAAACAGTCTAAAAATAAGTACGTGTAACATAAAGATTATTAGATGTATGAAATAGAAATAGAAAAGAAACCGAAAGAAAATATTGTGACATTTGTCAAGAATGTAGCAGCGAACCAAAAGAAAGTTATGTGTAAGAGTAAGACAATATACAGTGTATTTAGTGTATTAAGTATGTGTAGAAACAGGGTTTATTGCAACAATTAACAGACCATATGATAGTGCAGACAATAGTTTTAGTGCAAAAAAGTTCACAGTGCCCATGTTAAGTTTTGCAGCAGATACTATAACACTGAAAGAAGGTCTAAATGGACGTTATCAGTTAATCAGATGGAACAAACTTTAATCTAATTAACCATTAACTGACAATTAATCATGAATTGATTATTTGTTTGTATCCTTAAAAAAAATCCAGTTGAAAAACTCACAAGAAGTGTGGCGTGGAGTATGGCCAAGTGGGGACAAAGTGTTTAGGAGGACAAGGTATAGCATTTCCATGCTAGCATGCAGAGAACATACAAGCTTTAAACTGGTATTATTACTCCTGTTTGGTTTGCTTTAAGTGTTTAACATTATTATAAACTACTGCAGACATTTTTATATTGATCAGAGTCTTGTGTAAACACTTATTTTTATAGATAAACAGGATCTGTAGCCCAAATGTATTCTATGTGTGGGCAATCTCCGTTCCCCTATTATATTTAGGACACTGATAAATACCCTGCCACTCCGAATAACATACCTTGAGAAAGAGCAAGTCAGTAAAGTAGTCAGAGCACAGTACTGGTCAATAATTGCTGAAAATTGCAGGGGAAATGATAAATTAGTTGTTTTTTTGCATTCTGTCCTGCCAGCAGCCGCTCAAACTGACAACGCTGAGATGTTTGGGACTACTGAGGGTTACATGAACCGTTACATGGTGTCGGCGAGTTCAAAGAGTGCCATAACTCTCTTTCTATACGGCACAGATGTGGATTTCCTCACAGAAGTGTTGTTGAGTGCTTTAATCCAAATAAAGTAGTTATTAAATATGTTAAGGAGCATCCTTGTAGTCTGTGATGGTTTGGATTCATTGCAACATGTGTCTGGTGTGTCTTGGGTTGTGGAAAAATCCCTGCATTTTCTGATCATAGGCACGCTTTGCTGTTTTTAAGGCACGGTTCAGATGTTAATCTTATAGGCGTTAACAGGATGGACATGCCCTCAGTTACCAGCAGATGCTAATGCATTTTGCATACTAAGTGGACTCCAGCTGTGGAAGAATTGCAGGATGTGATGCCCTAAACAGACCTGGTATAGCCAAAATAGTGGCAGACCTTATTAGAGAAAAAACATGGAATTTTAAACTTGTAACATTTATCTTTTCATTTAACTTAAAATTACTTCCTTCATGTGGTAATAAATAAAAAAAAGAAGCTTGGAATCAAAAGTTTTGTAATTTTTTTTTAGGAATTTTAAAGTTGGATTGGGTAATATGACCTTAACTTACATCTCAATTTCCAGTATATCACAATATTTAAAGTTCTCTTTCACTGTATTTAACAATCCTATAACGTATGAATGAGCCAAGAGTCAGACTCTGGTTCTGTTCCCACTACGTGCTAATGTGGCCCAAATCTGATTTTTGGGGGGTCAAATGACCAGGTCAGGCATATTTAGATCTAGTGGGATCTGGCCCATATCTGATCATTGTTTCAAATCAGACTTGAGCCAGTAATTGATGCAGCAGTGATGGACAAATTAGTTGCTGTGATTCTGATGATTGGTTTGATTATTATTATTTTTTATTTCATTGTGCAGGTTTAACCCATCACAGGTCAAACTCATAAAAAAACATATTTGATGCTCACTGTGTTAAATAGAACTGAACAGAGTTATTTTTCCGTGTACTTAGGTAAAGTTTAGGACTTTGAACAGAACCTTCGTTCTGTACGTACTCTGTGCATACAAAATGACAAATACAGTTGTCTAAGTCTAAGTCTTGAAGTTTGTCATTGTTGATTATAGAAACTTACTACAGCTCGTTTTCACAACAGGTGAAAAAAATTGCATGGATGATTACGGCACACTTTAACGCAATCTTCATTTTTTATATCCCAGGTTGTGCGTTAAACATTGCAGTTTTTGTGTTTGTACTTTAAGCATTTCACTGCTAACAGAGGCTGTATTTAAACAAATAAGTGATTAAAAGGCTTCTGCTGCACTTGATGGCATTCTCCAAAAATAATACAATCATTTGAAGAAGTGATACATAAAAGCATGCAGGACAGCGGACCCTGCACAAGGATTAAGAAACACTGGTTTAGATCATAGCATATTCCTGTTTTAGCATGGCCCAGTGAAAGACCACACCAAATCCAATTTAGAATCTGTGGTAAGACTTAAAAATATGTCCTCAGGTGATGCCTATCCAGTTCCACCGAGATTTAGCTACTTTGCAAAGAAGGGCAAAAGGTTCAGTCTCTAGATGTGCAAAGCTTGTGGACATATACACCAGAACAGCTGCAGCTTTAACTGTAGCAAAGATTAGTTCTACAGATTATTGTCTTAAATGGATCACAAAACCACGCCACACTTTTCCATCTTTATTAGTTTAAGTTTTAGAAAACAATGTATACTTTTCTTTTTACATCAGAATGTCACATTTCATTGTGTTAAAATACGTGTTGCAGCTTAATCTAATTAAAGAATATGTATCGTAAAATTATAATCAGTAGGCCAACCTCTGTTGGTTCATACCTATTCTCTGCAGGTTAATCTGGGGTTTGCAGCTGATTTCCAGCAGTCTGCGCTGACGGTCCAGCTCTTCCTCGTAGTGGACGATGGTTTTATCAAACTCTGTGAATATTTCTTCAGCAGCAGCGGTCAGTCGCTCCCTGATAAACTCTCTCAGAGACTGAGATGAAGACATTGTTGCTCCAGAGACACAAACACTCAGATCAGAAGACACAACAAAGCTAACTCTGCTAACAGAACCAGACAGTCTGCTTCAGGGATTGACGGAGGCTAGAAAGAAACGTCTCGACTCATTTTCGCCACCTGCTGGACGGATGTATAACAGAAGCCCGATTCACAGAAAAATATATATTAAAGGCATACTATGCAACATTTTTCAGTTAATTAATGTGTTCCATACCATTTTGGATGATTAAATGAGTCATTTCAGGTCGAACAAAGGTTTTCTCGGCCGCCCTGGGGGTCTGTGGGGGAAATACCGCACTTGCAAGAGCAAGAGCTCACGGCCCGCACCCACAGAAGTCTTGCTTTACGGGGAGAACTCCATGTGTTTTTGCCCTGCCATTCACTATATGCACGCGCGAAAGCAACAACATAAACATGCAAGCATATCGAGTTTTATTTTTATTATTATTATTATTATTATTATTTTTTTTTTTTTTTTTTTTTTTTTTTTTTTTATGTTGGCGAGACGCTACCACGGCAGCCGCGGCGAGGCGGCGGCGGCGGCCGCGGCTTGGCGAGGCGGTGGCGGTAGCGTCTCGCCAACATAAAAAAAAAAAAAAAATAATAATAATAATAATAATAATAATAATAAAACGGACGAGGCGGCTGCGGCAGGGGCCGCGGCTTGGCGAGGCGGCGGCAGCGCTGCGGGAAGCCTGATGTTCATACCTTCACTGTGTTAGTCATTGTTTGTACTGCCGTTTTTTCCACTTTTCGTTGCGTTCGCCTGTCTGCTAAGCTCAAAACAACCGCGCCTGGCTTGTCGGAGAAACCAGAACAGCTGAGCATCTTTACAACAGTGCACTTTTACTTTCGCCCTCTGGGGGGAGCCTCGCTGGAAAATCAACCCCGGTTGCATAGTATACCTTTAAAGCAGCGGTACCCAAACTTTTTTTTTTTTTTTTAGCCGCGCACACCCTTCTGTGTCCAAACCGGGTTGACGCACCCCAATCCCAATCCCCCACATCTTCAAAAAAAAAAAAAAAAAAAAAAAAAAAAAAGCAACCAGCTTTTATTTATATAGCCATTTTTATAGGCAATCACGCTCAAACGACTGGGACACGCATAACAAAAATAAAAGAAAGACAATTGCTGTTGCAGTTACAGTAACACAATCATCATAACACAGGTTATGGAAATAAAATTAGACCACAATTGTATTAAATTACAATAAAGTTACACACAACATCCACAACAAGATCCTGAGGAGTTTCAGGTGAGAAGAGTGATAGAGAGACATTTTCTGATTCCCCCAAAATAACAGCAGCAGAGACCGGTGACCCCCCTTTTGGCGGGGGGTAGCAAAGAGGGGGAGAGAGAACACAGGGAGAGACAGATGACAAGGTGATAGACCTGTAAATTATTCATGTTAACAGTTTCAGTTTGTTCTTCGGAAAATCACTAAAGACTGAATTTGTTGTCATGTGTTGTATTTTTTTTCTCCAACCAAATCATAGTGCACCGTGTTTTTAAATACACCTTGGAAATTAAGTAATTTTTGTATGTCATAAAATACACTCTACAAATGTAATTTTTTTAATTACTGAAACAGAAAAAAAGATGACAAAAGTAAGTCTTTAATTAAATATGCAACTGACAAAACAAAAAACTCGGAGTACATACAAAGTAAACAGGAAAGTTAAGTAAATCACAGTTAAAGGACTGCAATGTATTTCTAGTACACGATTGTTGAATTAGCTTGAATCCATTTACAAAAGGAAATTATTCAATAAACAAATTGGCAGAGAGCATAAAAGGTAGAGTCAGAGATTTTTACGGAAATACAAGTAAGAATATAATCAATCCCCCCTCCCCAAAAAGAGACAGTGTTGTCCCCAGGCCGTGGCAAAGCTGTCTGCTGGCCTAAATATATATACACAGACTGTTTGTATCCTTTTCAAAGCAAACATGCAAGACCCAGCAACACAACTGACAGTCACCATCAGACTTTAATCAAACAGAAAAAGGTTACAAAATTAATTCAACTTACAATCTTGATTGGGACTTGTTGGCAAACTCTTCCTTATACAGATTGCAGGGCACACGTCACAGTGTTATACATGTTACCAGGAGACAGCTCAAACATCAATCGCTTGATGGGACTATTCTATTCTCTTTAATATATGTACAAATAAAGGCAGTATTTATCATGCCTGAATTTGAATAAAGTTGTTTACCTATTTAATGTGTAAAAGCTCTTTATTTCTTGTACATTTTTGCACTGCATTGCTCAAAATAAACAATTATATTCCTATAAGGCGGACAACATTGTCTTAAAGTTCTAGCAGCAAACTAATAGGTGAAACTGCACTAAACATTTTACAAGCACATCAACAAGTCATATCAGAACCTATTTATTGATTATCTACGACATTCAACTTCGGACCTGGCAGTTCTGAAGAACCCCCATGTTTGAGAGTACCACAAGACTACATCTGCTCACCATGGTGTGTTATCATATGAGTAGTCAAATGACTTCTTTGAATAAAATGTTTTCCACAAGTCATACAGGAAAAAGGCTTATCACCTGTATGGATTTTTGTGTGCCGAGATAAACTTGCTCTGTCGCTGAAATCTCTTCCACAAGTCAAACATGAGAAAGGCTTCTCACCTGTATGAACTCTTATGTGCCGAGATAAACTTGCTTTGAAGGCAAATGTTTTTCCACATGTTAAACATGAGAAAGGTTTCTCACCTGTGTGAGATTTTGTATGCTGGTATAGACCTGTTCTTTTGTTGAATTTCTTTCCACAGGTCAAACATGAAAAAGGCTTCTCACCTGTATGAATTTTTGTGTGCCGAGATAAACTTCCTCTGTCGCTGAAATCTCTTCCACAAGTCAAACATGAGAAAGGCTTCTCACCTGTATGAACTCTTATGTGCCGAGATAAACTTGCTTTGAAGGTAAATCTTTTTCCACATGTTACACATGAGAAAGGTTTCTCAATTGTGTGAGTTTTTGTATGCTGGTATAGACCTGTTCTTTTGTTGAAATTCTTTCCACAGGTCAAACATGAAAAAGGCTTCTCACCTGTGTGAATTCTCATGTGATCTGTCAAATAACTAAGGGAAAAGCTTTTACCACAGACTTCACAAGCTGATATACTATCATTTGTGTGCACCGTCTCCTGTGTTACCGCTTCTGTATTGTCTACATCTTCAACATCACCTCTGATTGGCTGAAAGCTCTTATTTCCTTCGTCTCTAGTTGATCCTGAATCTTCAAGGTCGCTTGTTTCCTGCTTTTGTTTCTCAGACTCAGAGATAATCAGAGAGATGAGTTGGTCCTTGTATGATCTTGGTTCCCTGGAAACAGATGACTGCTGCTGTTCAAGCTGCTCTTTCTCTAGACTAACATAGAGTTCCTCCTGTTCAGTCTTTATAGCTGGTTGTTCCGGTTCCTCCTGTATTTGTGGTGGTTCTAGTTCGACCCAGATCTCTTCTATCTGTGAAGGTTCGGTTTTCCCCAGCTCCTCATTTGTAATAAAAGGTTGTGGCTCCTCTTGGTCCAAAATGGAGTTACTCTCTAGGCTGCTGAAGTGATGGTCAGTGGGAACCTCCTCTTCCTTCCAAACATAATGCTGTGGGAGAACTGAAAAGGCAAAAGAAAAAAAAACATATTGATTTACGTATATATAAAACAAGAATATTTCACATTATTAAAAAGTAGTCACACATTGTATTAAAATTAAGGGCAGATTTTTATTTTATAGGAAGGTTTCTTTGAGCAGCTGCTGTTTGAAAAAAAACTAAGACTTTTTGTCTTGCATGGCTGCTGATTGAATCAGTGCATTCTGGTTGACACAGGTTCTCTATTTTAATGTAGCAGTAGTGGAGAAAATGGAAGAGGACCAAATCCGCACAATATCTAACCTATATAAACAATTTCACTTTGGTCAAATGTCTGCGGTTTTGCGCTCCTCGTCCTTCTCACCATGGCTGAGGAATAAACATAAAGCCCTAAAGTTTAACTCTATGAGACAAACTTTGGAGTAGATCAGTCTTGTCTCCCCTCTCCGCTTCTGTCACACACACATGCCAGCAAACAGAAACTATGGCTACGTTCACACTGCAGGTCTTGATGCTCAATTACGATTTTTCGCTGAAATCAGATTTTTTTGAGGCCGTTCATACTCCTATTAAATGTGACCACCGTTATACTTCAATCTGAATGGTTTAAGACCGCAAAATGACACGCATGCGCAGATAGCAGAAGGAGACGTCACACAGCAGCACACTGTTAACAGAAGTAATGGTGTTCAATAGTTTTGTTTAAAAAAAAAAAAAAAAAACTCCGGATACCGTCCAGCAATTCTCCTTATTATAAGAAAGCTGTTGAGCAATGACAGTTGACAATATTAAGACCATATCATAGCAAAATGAACCGAACGTTGGTCATTTGAAGATGGCATTTATTGAGAAGGCAGGATGTGCTTTGTGTCAAAGAAGACATTTCATGAAATGTCACTGTCATTCAGGTTGGACTTTTTTGATATGAAACGGTAGCATAAATGAGCATATCAAGTATACAGAGAAAGAGATTATGCTATCAGCGAGTTGGCGGATCATCACTACATTGTTGTGTACCCCAATGTTCGTGTTCTTCACGCTATCACGTTAGCTTTCATAGCTTCCCTGCTGAAAATGTAGTGTGTCAGCAATGGCTAGCTATAATCCAGAGAAAAAAAACTTTACTCCCAGTAGAGACACATGGGTATGCAGTCCTCATTTCTTACCTGAGGATCAGGTAGATAGCGAACCCGGGTCGACCGCGTCGAGGACTAAGGCCTCCATACATGGGTCGCGCTACCCACTGCGCCACCAGCGCGCCCAGGCTAGCGTTTTTGCAATATCATTTACAAAGGTGAGATGTTAGAGCCCAAAATGAAATTTGATAAAATTATACACTCTTTAACATGAAACTTTCCTGGGATGAAGACATTCCTTCAAAGCTTTTGCAAAGGTCCCAAAAGTGGCTCTCGGACCTCAAAAGACTTGAGGTCTGTGATGATTTCACAGTGAGTTGAGATGCTTGAAACCTGATGGATTTGGAAAGGTTAACTCAGCACAGTTGCATCACTTCTCTGATGAGGGTGAGAGAGGCTTCAGAGTTGTATTTTATCTCTCCATGACAAATGAAAACCAAGAAACTTGTGTTTTTTTCATTATTGGCAAGTCTCAAGTTGCACCACTAAAGCAAACAATGATTCCACACTTGGAATTGTCTGTAACGGCAGTGGCTGTAAAAATGGATGGACTTATGAGAAGGGAGCTACAGATGCCACTGGAAGAATCTGTGTTTTGGATGGACAGTACTACTGTGCTGAAGTACATTGCCAGTGAGAACATCACATTCAAAACATTTGTGGCAAACGGCGTCATTAATCAGAGACAGCACAAATCCTACTCAGTGGATGTGTGTACATGGGTGATTAAAAGGCTTCTGCTGTACTTGATGGCATCCGGAGGAGTTACTGCATTAATTTGAAACAGATATGCATTAAAACATGAGTGGAACCTGAGGATCTTAAGTAGATCAAAGCATATTCCTATCTCAGCATGGTCCAGTGAAAGTCCAGACCGAATCCAAATTAGAATCTGTGGTAAGACTTAACAATATGTTCTTAGACGCTCTCTATACAGTTCAACTAAGGTTTAGCTATTATACAAAGAAAGGGCAAACGTTTGGTTTCTATAAGTGCAAACCCTGGTAGACACACACACCAAAAGAGTTGCAGCTGTAACTGCAGCAAAAGGTAGTTCTAGAGAGTATTGGCTTATTTGAGCTTGTGAATGTACATCATGGCATGTTGCATGCTGGGTAGCGGCAGATATTTTTCCGGACACATTATGGACTTGCTTTCTAAAACAACAATGGACCGTAGGAAAAGCAAGAACCGGAGGGATTCCCCTACCGTCACAAGCTTAACAGATAGGCAAAGCAGCATTACCTTGAAAAAAATGCAGCTAGTTAATGGGCTTGATCCGTACGAGCACATTGGGTGGATAAGCAATCTAAACAAGCTACCACAGGTAACATTTGTAGGTGTCTTTGGCTACCTTTTTTTTGGAACGAGCGCCTTACATATATGAGCGGTTTAGAAATCATAAAATCTCTAGAAGCTCTCCTTCAGTTCACCAGGTGATGAGTGCAGGATCTGCAGACTTTCAAGGTCAACTTTCACAAAACTAAATTAGCTGCCTTAATGTTTGACACTACTCACCAGAAAAATGTTTTGGTTGTAAATTGTGACCAACTTTTGATATTGCTTTTATTATTAGAGTCACAATCATTCATTTCATTGCTGTAATTACCGTATTTTTTGGACTATAAGTCGCACTTTTTTTTCCATAGTTGGCCGATTCTGCAACTTATAGTCAGGTGCGACTTGCAATTTGAAATGGTAAATTATACTGACCAACATGATCCAAGTAGTAAACATTACCATCTAAAAGCCGCAAGAGGGCGCTCTAGGCCTGTGCTCTTAAACCACTTAAAAATGTATTAAAATATTAGCTTATAAACAACAAAGACTAACCACATGTACATATGTTACTGTTTCAGTATGCATTCATGCAGCAAAGCGTTACATGGTGCAGCTTGAAGGACACAGACCACGACAAAACTTTCCTGGTTGGAGTTAGTGGCTTGTTGTGCTAATTTACCTCATTCAACCTTCCAGGCAAGCCCGCTGACAGGGGGGGACAAACAGGTCAATAGGGTGTTTTCACTGACGTCACTGGCCAACTTCCGGTCCGCCATATTGGGTGGCACACTTCCTTATCTCTAGTTGTCTTACACGTATTATCATATCGCGAATGGATAAGTACGCCAGCACGCTAGAGCGACCAGATAAGGACGTATATCTGAGGAAATGTTCCGTGATCGACCATATGGACCCCTATGCCCTCCACGGTGCCTTGTTTAGCCGTAATCCAGATGATTGGCCAAATGTAGAGCACGGCGACATAGTGCATTACCTGGTGTTCGGTGAAAACCCTCTGCACACTCTTGAGGAAATGAGAGCTTACAAGGATCTAGAGGCTCACAACCAGTTAACATCTGGTTATGTACATCAAGGAAATCGCCATCATACGTGGACGGGTGAGTTTTAATAAGATGGTAAAAATGTAAACAATCCGACGCAAATGTGTTGCACCGCCCGCCGGCGGCGGGCGGTGCGCGAAGGCGCTTGGCTGCAGGGCCGATCGACGTTGCTCGCGGCTTTAATTATTTAAGCAGAACAATGACCAGTGCAAAATTAAGTTGTATTTACCGTATTGGCGCCGGTAGGAGCTGCAGATCATAAAGCCAGCAAACAGTGGGAACACAGCAACTCGTTCAAAGGTAAGC
This sequence comes from Fundulus heteroclitus, assembly GCF_011125445.2. NCBI lineage: Eukaryota > Metazoa > Chordata > Actinopteri > Cyprinodontiformes > Fundulidae > Fundulus > Fundulus heteroclitus. Next base: position 995,040 of record NC_046372.1, read on the forward strand.
TGCGTACAGACGGGTTAGCACATGCTAACCGTTAGCGCTAACAACCACTCGCGCATGTAATGTACTTTTAACTAGCTGCTATGTGTTTCAAACGTTTAGAACACACTCTCATTGACATCGGGATACTGTGGAAAGTTATGTTCGGTCTTACAGCCGCGATCCAAGCGAGCCGACGATCTCTTTGTTATCTCTGTAACTCGTTCAAAGGTAAGCTGCGCTCAGCCGGGTTAGCACATGCTAACCGTTAGCGCTAACAACCACTCACGCATGTAATGTACTTTTAACTAGCTGCTATGTGTTTCAAACGTTTAGAACACACTCTCATTGACATCGGGATACTGTGGAAAGTTATGTTCGGTCTTACAGCCGCGATCCAAGCGAGCCGACGATCTCTTTATCTCTGTAACTCGTTCAAAGGTAAGCTGCGCTCAGCCGGGCTCTGGCTCATGCTAACCGTTAGCGCTAACAACCACTCGCGCATGTAATGTACTTTTAACTTGCTGCTATGTGTTTCAAACGTTTAGAACACACTCTCATTGACATCGGGATACTGTGGAAAGTTATGATCGGTCGACTTACAGCCGCGATCCAAGCGAGCCGACGACTCTTTGTTATCGCTAACAGTTGTTCTCCGTGGTTGCGCCTCCAGGCAGGAAAGCGGTGGAAAATTAATCTGTTTCTATGTTTTTCCCATGGCGATCATGTGTTGCGCTGTTACAGCCCACAATACAGCAACGGTTTACCATGGTTGAAATCAAGTTAAGGTGAAATCAATCAAATTAAAACACGGCTGAGAGAGGGAGTACAGTATGCGGTAGTAATAGGCAGTAGAGGCGGCGGAGGCAGTCAACACGACAGCCGTGGAAAGTAATAAGTCATAACGCCCAAGCCCTATTATTAATATATTCTTCTTATATGTTTTAAATACTTAACAGTTAATTACCTGTGACAAAGTGAGCACCGCAGACTCTGGCGTATTCCAGTTTAACACCGTCCAAATCGGACCTGGATATCCGTGTCAGCCATAGGTGACGGCGTTGTTCAGAGAGCTGTTTGGTTTTTTCACACTGATTCACTATTACGGCTGGTAGGCGATAGAAAGAGCGTTGATCTCCACCTCCACGGACCGTGCAACCAACCATTAAACACGTTTTCCCCATTGTTCACTTCCAATACTGCCTAAGGCGTCATACAATGCAGGTCAACGGTGCGAAACGACTGCCACCCAATATGGCGGACGCGCTGAGTAGTCACGTGAGCGTGACGTCAGCTGAAAACACCCTATTGTCCCAGGCCCAGGACAGAGGGGGGGCCCAAAACTGACACTCTGACCATTAAAACACAGGCAGAAGTAATTTTTCACAAAAATATTTGTGTGAAAAGTATTTAATATTAGAGTACCTAAATATCGATAGATAGATAGATAGATAGATAGATAGATAGATAGATAGATAGATAGATAGATAGATAGATAGATAGATAGACTCACCGGCCACTTTATTAGGTACCCCATGCTAGTAACGGGTTGGACCCCCTTTTGCCTTCAGAACTGCCTCAATTCTTCGTGGCATAGATTCAACAAGGTGCTGGAAGCATTCCTCAGGGAGTTTGGTCCATATTGACATGATGGCATCACACAGTTGCCGCAGATTTGTCGGCTGCACATCCATGATGCGAATCTCCCGTTCCACCACATCCCAAAGATGCTCTATTGGATTGAGATCTGGTGACTGTGGAGGCCATTTGAGTACAGCGAACTCATTGTCATGTTCAAGAAACCAGTCTGAGATGATTCCAGCTTTATGACATGGTACGTTATCCTGCTGAAAGTAGCCATCATGGGTTGGGTACATTGTGGTCATAAAGGGATGGACATGGTCAGCAACAATACTCAGGTAGGCTGTGGCGTTGCAACAATGCTCAATTGGTACCAAGGGGCCCAAAGAGTGCCAAGAAAATATTCCCCACACCATGACACCACCACCACCAGCCTGAACCGTTGATACAAGGCAGGATGGATCCATGCTTTCATGTTGTAGACGCCAAATTCTGACCCTACCATCCGACTGTCGCAGCAGAAATCGAGACTCATCAGACCAGGCAACGTTTTTCCAATCTTCTATTGTCCAATTTCGATGAGCTTGTGCAAATTGTAGCCTCAGTTTCCTGTTCTTAGCTGAAAGGAGTGGCACCAGATGTGGTCTTCTGCTGCTGTAGCCCATCTGCCTCAAAGTTCGACGTACTGTGCGTTCAGAGATGCTCTTCTGCCCACCTTGGTTGTAACGGGTGGTTATTTGAGTCACTGTTGCCCTTCTATCAGCTCGAACCAGTCTGGCCATTCTCCTCTGACCTCTAGCATCAACAAGGCATTTCCGCCCACAGAACTGCCGCTCACTGGATGTTTTTTCTTTTTCGGACCATTCTCTGTAAACCCTAGAGATGGTTGTGCATGAAAATCCCAGTAGATTAGCAGTTTCTGAAATACTCAGACCAGCCCTTCTGGCACCAACAATCATGCCACGTTCAAAGTCACTCAAATCACCTTTCTTCCCCATACTGATGCTCGGTTTGAACTGCAGGAGATTCTCTTGACCATGTCTACATACCTAAATGCACTGAGTTGCCGCCATGTGATTGGCTGCTTAGAAATTCAGTGTTAATGAGCAGTTGGACAGGTGTACCTAATAAAGTGAGTATATATATATATATATATATATATATATATATATATATATATATATATATATATATATATATATATATATATATATATATATATATATATATATATATATATACACACACACACACACACATTAGGTATATGTAATATATTTTATTTAAATAAGGGACCATTATAACTCCCCCCACCCCAACATAAAATGGTTTAACCATTAAGCTGCAACTTTGAAAGTTTGTTTCGCTGCAAACTAAGAATGTCAGGTTTTCAGAAGTCCAGCGCACAGAAAAGAAAAGAGAAGATGACACCAAAGGCTTAAGGGATTTTACGAGTAAATATATAAAAAAACACTTAGGATGAGTCTGGAACAGGTCCAGGAACGGAACTGCAGAGAATTGATGCCCATCCAGAGCCTGGTAAGGACTAAGGAGCAATGCGTTTATCAATGTGGTTTTAAAGTATAGCATCTGCTCGCTAGTGTAAGGAGGAAACACCTTCTTTTTTTTTTTTTTTTTTTTTTTTTTTTTTTTTTTTTTTTTTACAGAAATACTTGAGCTTAGCGCCAAAAGAGCAGAAAGTAAAAGATGGTAGAAGTCCAGGTGCAGCCTGAAAGAGCCAGCTGAGGCGGGGAGCTTGGTTGACAGAGGGAAAGGAGGACAACGTAGCAGTTCTCCCGTTGCAATATGTGGCTTAGAGAGAGGGGGGGGGGGGCGTGGGCCATCCCTACCGCTAGCGGAGACAGTGCAGGTGGGGGGGGGGGGGGGGGGGGGGGCATCAGAGTCTGAGCATAATGGTTCAGAGACGGATCATGGCGTCAATTTCAATGATCCCGCGTTGTAGCCAACAAAAATGACTGATTCTGATCGAGTGAATGTTGCACGTTTAATGGCAAAAAGGAAGCCTTTCTCAGAGATGGCAAATGGACCGCAGGCAGATTCAGAGGGCAGAGAATTCTAACATATTCTAACATATTCTTCCTCCCACAATTGAAGGAAAAAAATTATTAGGTACTGCTATTATGCAGCAGGTCAAAATACCAAATAAAATAAATGACTTTGCCACAAAAATGTTTGCCGTTTGGCATTTGGAGACCAAGGGCCCGTTCTTCGTACATTGCCCAAAACATCCGAGATCAAATGACACATCCAAGATGATTTCATCCGGCTAATCATGATCCGGCTAATTGGGTTCTTCGAACACACCTGTTGTTTATGATTAGTATGGCTGGATTGAGTTATCTGAGATAACTGCGCGTTCATGCGTTTGTTTAAAAGGGGATATGTATCGATAGTAGAAACAATGATCAGCAGCGCTGCTATTGGCTGTTCAGCATGGACAAAGAACGCCCACAGTTTTTCTCCCAAGCAGAACACGAGCTTTTAATGGAAGGTTATGCCGAATTTGAGTCATTAATTAAAACGACAGGGAACACCTCAAAGTCTGTTAAAGCCAGGAGAGAGAGCTGGCAAAAAGCAGCAGACAAATTAATGCGTAAATACTGTCCATGTTAGATGTTTCTATCACATTCTACAGTATGAATTTTTGCATTTTAATAATTTCATATTTACTTTGTTCTTTTATATCAAAGACCCACTAGAACATGGGGACAAGCAAAAGTGAAGTACAAGAATATTCTACAAAATGGTAGCCTTTCATTATTATACTTTACTTTAAAAATGCACTTGTTATGTCAAGAGATCCAAATTCCGGTGTCATTCCTTAGACACTGGAAGTAAAGGACGCGCGCAAACTGGGAATTTTAACAAAAATTGTGGATGCAGCTGTGTAGTTGAATAAATTGCCTTACCAGATTAAATGTCAGTTTTTAGTCTTGGCTTGAGTGAAATAAATTTCTGAATAAATGCGACTTATAGTCCGGTGCGACCTATTTTTCTTCTTTATGAAGCATTTTTGACTGATACGATTTATATTCCAGAGCAATTTATTGTCTGAAAAATATGGTATAGTATTAATGTTGTTAATTTTTTTCTTAGGTTTTGCATTCTCAGCGCCTTAATGAACATCCATTCAAACCCTGGGTCATCATCTGTTCCTCATTGCAGAGTTATGTAAACATATTAAGCCTCTCCTGTTGAAAACTGAAAATGCGGTCTGGATATGGTAGTAGTTTTGCACTGCAATGCTGTTGTAGCTGCTTGGCCTTTAGTATTTAAAATTTAGGTTGATTACAGTTACATTTAAATTGATTACAGTGCCTCCGTTGTGCACCTGTTCAATCTAGGCCTTGAAATTATGAAATTTGCAAGCCTGTGGATTTTAGTTTGATTACAGTGCCAAATATGTTCACTTGTTCACTTCATGTATCCCAGTATTTTGCACAGTAATGCTGCTGTAACTTGCCCAGCCTGATTTAGATAGTAGTATATTCCCCCGCAGTAATTTGTATTTGTTGGGTACATATCCAATCACTCTCTACACGTGGATGGATGGGAAGATTCAACCTCGTTTGAGGTCCACCCCTGTCCAGCTTCATCCACATCAATATTCAAAGCAGCTACACTTAGGGGTGCAGTTTAATCCATGTCTGCTATGTAACCAGTTAGATCCAGTGAGGCTGCAGGTGCAGAGCTGCCCCCTCTTGTCACTTTTTGTCTCTTTCTCCTAAAGCTAAATTGCTCAGGGGTTATTGGTTTGACTTCTACGTATCCAAGATGTAAAGAAGGTACCCAGTCAGGATTGCACTCCAGAAATTCATAGGCAGGCTCCCCTGAACTGGAAAGAGATGCATGCTTGGATGTGTAGCTTGTGCAAAGTTAGTAGTTCTTTAGCTTTCATGCTTGAAAGCTGAAAAAAAAAAAAACCACACACTCCATTTGCATTGCGTTTTCGCCTTCGGTCACGATGAACAATTGTGGCAGATGATAATGCACCAAACACACCACTTTGTCATGCTGGATTACTACAAAAAGACTGCACCACCTAATAGCCTGCGTCGATACTTCCGTCCGGATGTCCGACAGTGTATCACAAGTGTGACCGAGTCACATTTCCAAGCCCTATACAAATGCACGCCATACTCTTCAGATTTTTGTTTCAATTTTAGAAGACAATGAATCCTTTTCCTTTTGCGTTTTGAATGTAACACTGCTTTGTGTTGATCTATCAGCTAAAATCCCAATGAAATATAAATTTGCGTTTGTAGTAGCACTGCTGATGTATTTATGAAACTAAGAAAAAAGATATTCCATGTTAACTGCATTATTGGGAGAAATTTTAATAAACAGAATATCCTACGGAAACCTAAAAGTGCTGCTTGATTTAACCAAAGATAAGCATCTGATTTAAATTTTTAATTTTTCAGGCTCGTCCATTTTTTACCAGCAGCTCTGTTATCAGTAAACCAACATTAGTACCTCTGGTGGTTCATACCTATTCTCTGCAGGTTTATCTGGGGTTTCAAGCTGATTTCCAGCAGTCTGCGCTGACGGTCCAGCTCTTCCTCGTAGTGGACGATGGTTTTATCAAACTCTGAGAATATTTCTTCAGCAGCAGCGGTCAGTCGCTCCCTGATAAACTCTCTCAGAGACTGAGATGAAGACATTGTTGCAGCAAAGACACAAACACTCAGCTCAGAAGACACAACGAAGCTAACTCTGCTAACAGAACCAGACAGTCTATTCCATTGTGTTGTTGCTGCTGCCGCAGGTTCTTCTTCTTCTTCTTCTTCTTCTTCTTGCTTTTTATGGCGGTTGCCAAACAACCTTTTGGCGCATTACCGCCACCAACTAAAATGACGTGTGGGTCGGGATTCAAATGGTACAAAAACGAAACAAAGAGAAAAACTATATCCTCTTTTTCAAAATAGTAATTTTAATAAAAAATAACCCTCTGATTTAGATCTTTGTCTAAAATGTATTTGTGTTCAGTTGTAATTGGTTGTCTTGTAATCTAGTTGCAGTTCATCTCTCTGAACTACACTACTTCAGGGTTTGATGGAGGCTAGAAAGAAAGTCTCAATTCGTTATCGCCACCTGCTGGACGAATGTATTGTTGGCCATTCCACTTCTTCCTTGATCAGTTGTGTGAGAGGAGAGGACCGTCCCTATTTTAACACTGCTTTTTTCTGGTCATTTTGAGTCCTCTACATTTCAACCAACGTTTCAGCTGTTCTATGTTGAGTTTTTCGATTAAAGCAGGTTTAAATGAAGCTCTTGGGATGTTGTCATCTTCCAAAATGATTAGTATTGCAGTTGTTGCCAATGTAATCTGCACTCTTCCTGTCCGACCAGCCGGGAAACCGGTTGTCCCGTGAAAATGAATGAGTGAGACACCAGCTAAGAATTCACACACACCCAAACAATCATAATGGTCAGATATAAACTTCGTGAGAAGCTAAAGGCATAATTGAGTTGCTTTATTGCTGCGTTATTGTATAAGCAAGAACATTGTCAGCGTTGTACAATCAAGAGTCAAATTCCTTACATGTGCACAATGTGTATATAAAGCTGATTCTGTTGCAGAGCAGAAAACATGTGTAATTCAAATTATTTCCACTAGATGCCATCACCTGGCTGCTCTGCTCTTCCAACCGCGGTTGTTCATCATCACTTAGACATTATATACGTATATATGTCTGTGATCATGATTGTGTATACGGATGCTGAGGGTGTCTGTCCTCGCTATACATTTCTTGAGATAGTATAACCATCAAGGGACAACACTATTTCTGATGTCATAAAGTCGTTGATCTTTCAGTAGCTCTCTTTTGGACCAGCTGGTCACATACTACATACTTTCTACTAAATTGCCTATGATGAAACAATAATTTCTTATTTTCATGAGCAAAATTATGGACGGTCTTGCTCAAAAACTCCAAAAGACTAAAATGATCAAAGTAGAACTAACATCATAGGAGTTCCCAAAACTATAGTAAAGAGAAGCAAAACAGGAATCTTCACCGCAGCAATTTATATTTAGAAATAGACAGGCATTTTGTTGATTTTTATTGTATTTTCAGGGGGTGAGCACATTTACACAATCTTATAAACAATCACAACCCAAAGATGGGAGAAATACACACACAAGCCTTTCACAAAAATGTATGAAATTAAACCAGTATAAACATCAACATCCTCTGCAACCGATTGTGTCAAGTAATAACCCCCTCTAATGCTCAAAGCTCATTCAGTTTTAGAGAAATAGTGTGAAAAAACATGACTGGTTAAAATAAAATGTTTTAAATCAGGCCTGTAGATGAAAATAAAGGGCGATAAAACCTGTTCTTTCAAATGTGAGTTTCAGCAAAGAATCGCTTTTGGTGAAGACTTTTTTGGCCTGATTTTCTGAAAGTGCTGGGCAGCAGCACCTTCTACCTGAGCATAACAGTTCAATGTGATAGAACAAAATAGTCAGACATGATTACAGCCTAACAGGAAACCATTGATGTATAACTTCTTCCTTTTGTAAGATTAAAATCCATCCATTCATCCATTTTCTAACCCGCTTAATCCCTCATGGGGTAGTGGGGTAAGATTAAAATCATAAAGTGAAGATTCTTATTTTTATCAACAATATAAGTACAAATAAGTACAGGTTTATGTATTTAGAATTTTTTCTGACAAATATCGCAAAGTGCTTCACAAAAAGGGTGACTTTACAGAGTACACAGTAGTGTGCAATACAGAAAACAAAACAATACAGTGATTAATGCCCATAATAAAAGCTCAACTCTAATCAAAACCTGCTTGAAAATGAAAGATTTGGAAAGTCCTTCATTGGCACATGATCTGAAGTGGAGTTTACTGTTCTCCAAAATTTATTTGGACCATTTAGATTTTTTTGTTTTTGTAATTTTAGAAAGGTAAAACTCTGACTCGACTTTCTTTATTAGTGATGTACATACAATACTTGCTGTATTTCAATCAAAATGTCTAATCTACTTTAGGAAAAATTATTTTGTGTACTGATGAACTTGAATCTGAACAGATAATTGCTCTTAATGCAAGAATTGTATGAAATTCAAATGATGGGTATTGTTGTTACATTTGTGTGGGTACCAGCACATATAGGAGTTAAAGGAAATTAAATTGCAGATAAGACTGCTAAGAAGGCGTCAAAAAATAGAACCAGTGATATGATGATTAACTTAAGAAAAATCAGGGGAACAGATCGTTTTTCAGCTGTGCACCAAGAGTTGTGAAAATACATTGCCAAGCCTCTGCTTATGCATTTCTATCTTATCTTTTCTTGTATGTATTGTACTTTCAGGTCATTCTTTGAACCACAGACAAGTCCTTCCCAGGGTCACAGACAGGTCGCCATAGTCATGTATGCAGTTAAGGTGGAGGAGATGCTGGCTGAAGCAGGTCATCGTGTAATTCTGCAGCAGCTGTGTGGAAAACGTTGCCTGACCCAGACATCGCCAGACATCACCAACCCACCAAGGAAATTCAGAGCTCCTGGAGTTCAACTATCTAACTTGCTGCATTTCTCCTGGGAGGCTCACTTTAACAAAATGCCACTTAGGAACCCGTCTAAAAATCATTCCCTGCATTCACAAGTCAGGGACATAGAAGACAAGGTGGTGACAGTGTTTTAGTGTGTGAAAGAGGAGCGCCCCATGAAAATATGAGGACCTCACAGTGAGGTGCACCTGAGTGGGATTGTCTGCAGCTGACAAAAAGGATGAATAACTATCAAACACTTGAAGCTGTGGTTATCACGGAAAAGGGAGTAAAAGTGCACACACATCGCACGTTTCTGACAAATTTTCAGACACAAAATAAAAGAATATTAAGCGCAGTTAATGTTTATGAACGGGGTTGAAATTTGTCTCGTTTATTCCTCGCCAGCAGGTGGCGACAATGAGTCGGAGCGCTGCCTACTAATGTTCTATAAACCAAGAATAAGTGGTTTGGGGCCTGTTAGCAGAATCAGCTGTGTTGTGTCTTCTTATCTGAGTGTTTGTGTTTCTGCAGCAACAATGTCTTCATCTCAGTCTCTGAGAGAGTTTATCAGGGAGCGACTGACCGCTGCTGCTGAAGAAATATTCTCAGAGTTTGATAAAACCATCGTCCACTACGAGGAAGAGCTGGATCGTCAGCGCAGACTGCTGGAAATCTGCTACAAACCCCAGATAAACCTGCAGAGAATAGGTATGAACCACCAGAGGTACTTCTAGGAGCTATTATATAATTATAAATGGGCTGCCTGGTTTATTTTTTCTGAATAATTGTCAAACAAGGTGCAAAGAGTGTGTGTTCTGTTCCTTTTTCCAGGACAACCTCAGCTTTCAGCCTGGTAGTTGTTCATCGTTACTGCCTATTAAAGACTTTAAAATAAAGGTTTGAAGAAAGTTTAGATTGTTCAAGCTTAGAGGATCTTCAAAATGACATGAGCAAACAATTTCAGACGATCATTTTTGTCTTTGAATTATATTACATTAATAGAATAATCAACGGGTCGTCTGCGCAGATTGCTAGAAACCCTTAGATAGAACTATAGAGAATAGGTATGAACCACACCTGTCAAGTTTTGAATTAGAAAATATGAGAAATGTTATGACATCCAGTGCCAGCTGTCCGACTACCCCCAACCAAGCTCCAGTATGGCTTACATTTTAAGACAGGTGTACAAGAATCCAATGTAACCACCCACAATGGCCCTGGCTGGTATAAGATACCCCAGGATCCTCCTGATCAGCGTACACCTCCTCTTCAAGTCCATGAATTTTTACTCCCTCTGACTTCAGAAAATATCATTGAAATAAGAATGCTATTATAAGCACAATCTTATTTTATTATGACTATTTTTCACGTATTCATTCAATTTCATTGACACCCACCTGGAAGGCAATATCAAATTCAGATACATGCTTGAGAGCATTTTATTGATGGTGCTATGAAGGGTTAGGCCCAGAAATATTTGGACAGTGACACAATCTTCATGATTTGGGCTCTGCATGCCACCACATTGGATTTTAAATGAAACAACTACTATGCAATTGAAGTGCAGACTTTTACGTTTTAATACAAATGATGGATTTCTTCTTTTTGTCATCCTCATAATGGTCTGTTTCACATCCACTGAGAGCTCCTTTGACCGCATGTTGTGTGTTTTTGAAAGCAACAGCTTCCAAATGTAAACACCACTCCTGGATTTAACCCCAGACCTTTTAACTGCTTAATTAATGACAGATTAACAAGGGAAGAGCCCATGCAGCCTTGTTATTTATTTTGCAGTCTTCTGAGTCAATAGTCCAATTACTTTTGGTCCCTTGAAAAAGAGGCGGCTACATATTAAAGAGCTGTAATTCCTAAACCCTTGCTCCAATTTGGATGTGAATACTCTCAAATTACAGCTGCGAGTCTGCACTTTAACCCCATATTGACTATATAATTGTATCCTGAATATGTTTTCATAAACAGCTAAAATAACAAAACTTGTCACTGTCCAAATATTTCTGTGCCTAACTGTATACATGTCACAGCAGGTCATTGGATAAGTTAAGTTTTTGTTAGCTAAGATCAGTTAATAGGACTCAGATTTTGCACAAAGCGTGTAATAGGTAGTCTATTGTAAAATTTGCACTCCTAATACAAAATTTCACTTTATATTCTTGCCATGGATAGCTCAACAACATTGTAAAACATCAACTGTTTAACTATTTTAGGTCACTAATATATATTTTAGGTTGGGTTTTTAAATTTGGGCTTTATTGTCGATTTATCCATGGTTACCTTGAAATAACTTCACCAACTTGATGTTTGACTCGTTCGAAAACAATTTGCACTGTCTTTGCCTTAATGTTGGTAGATAAGGCAAGTATGCCTCACTAAAAGCCTCTTTTAACACTGTGAGCTTCACTATCACCACCATTACAACGTCTTTGTTTGTTTGTCCGAATTAAGAAGTACACTCCCTCTTGGGCAGAGGAATCTTACAGTTGGCATCATGTTGGCATCTTTAGTTTGATGAAAACATGAAACCAAATTGTTTTGATAATGATGTTAATCAGTAAATTTTCTGTTTGCTCGTCCAGATCTCTCACAGCTTTATTTTTGGAAAAAGGAGGGATATCTCACTGCAGACCCGCAGTTCTGCTACCAGGACAGGAACTCCAGTTTAGACCAAGAGGAACTAGAACCCCAGCATAAGAAAGAGGGACTGGATGAACCAGAAACTCCCCAGATAAAAGAGGAACAAGAAGAAATAGAACCTCCACATATAAAAGATGAACAGGAGGAAGTCTGTATCAGCCTGGAGAAAGAGGAGCTTCAACTGAAGGAGGAGACTTACACCTTTACAATAAATCCTGCTTATGAAGAAACAGACAATAAGGAACCAGAAACAAACAATGGCCAAAACCTCATTCAGATATCTTCTGAACTTGAGAACCAAAACCAGGAAAGGAGCAACAATGAAGATTCAGAATTAAATAGACATGAAGAAATAAAGCAAAATAAGCGGCCTGAGAAAGTCAGAGGTCACAATGGCAATGTAGACCATACAAAAGTTAAAAGACAGAAGAAAGCACACCCGAATAAGAATCTCTGTTCCTGTAAGGTTTGCGGTAAATTCTTTGCTCAGAGTAATTTGACTAAACATGTGAGAACGCACACAGGTGAAAAGCCATTTTCCTGTTTGACCTGTGGAAAGAGATTTGGTCAAAGATATCATTTGAATGTTCATATGAGAACTCACACCGGTGAGAGGCCTTTCTCCTGTTTGACTTGTGGAAAAAGTTTTACCATGAGAATTGCGTTGACCCGTCACGTGAGAACTCACACTGGTGAAAAGCCATTTTCATGTGTGACCTGTGGAAAACCTTTTGGTCAAAGAACTCATTTGACTGTTCATATGAGAACTCACACCGGCGAGAAGCCTTTCTCGTGCTTGACTTGTGGAAAAAGTTTTACCCTGCAAATTTCACTGACCCGTCACATGAGGAGTCACACAGGAGAGAAGCCTTTGTCATGTGTGACCTGTGGAAGAAATTTCAGCGACAGAGGAAATTTATCTCGACACATGAAAACTCACACACGTTAGGGGTTACATTTCTGTAAAGTCGGTGGTTCTCTCAAAGTGGACTGATGAAAAACCAGCTGAAACTCGCCAAGGTGAGCAGGTGTAATCTTGTAAATGGGATATTCTTCAGCGGTGGGAACAATTTGGGCTCAGCTGTTCATCAATGAATTGTAAACTTGAAAGCATTGATTTGCTTGTAAAGTATAATTACAATAAATATTTGTGTCAATTGTGCCTCTAAATTGCTTCTCAGGTCTGAGGTCTCATTTCTAAAGCTTGCGTACGCACAAATGTGGACTAAATCTTGTGTACATCAAAGGCAGTGAGCTGTAAAGAAAAACTAAATTTCAGAATATTCGGTCCCTCACACACAAACTCTCCTCCTCGCATACGCTCGTTTTGGAGAAGGGGAAATTGGCAACGCAGATTGTAAAGTGGTGACAAAGGATGAAGAGCGAACAGGAAGGTTTACAAGATAGAGCTGATATTTAAAGGACTGATGAAACACTATTGACCTTTTATGCCGTGTTTTATGTGAACCAAAAAGTTATTCCTGATCATCTGTTTAATATTTACAAGCGTGCCTGCATAACAATGCATAACATCGTTATTAATTAATAGCGATGTTATGCAGGCACGCTTTGCTATTCTGGCAAATTTGGGAGGACTGTCGCTCCACTTGGCAACTGATAGGGGAGGTGGCAGTGAACAGCAGCTTCGTAACAGAAAGATGCCAAAGTTATTGGAGTTCTGTCAGTTAGGTTAGTTACGTCTATGCCTTCGAGTTGTATTGTTGGCTTTTGTTCAAACACTCATAAGGATGGTGCTAGTATCCTTTTTAGAAATTTATGATATTAATAATGAAGGCTCAGGATCCTTAGGAAACTAAGGATCCTGAGCTACATTCAAAGTGGGTCAAGCAGGTCAGCTGGACTCATGAGAAGTGGGAGTAGAGCGCTCCACCGTGTCTGTTCTGTGCTCGGAATTTTTTTTCCAACCTTAAAATAGTCGTTTGGTTGTGGAAGTGCTGGCAGGACTTGTCTTTACCCTCATTCTGCTCCTCTAATTACTGCTTGATCCAGCTTGGGGTGGGTACAGCTCTGGGCAGCACACTGTTGTGTCGTACTGACTCAGCCCCCAGGGAACATTAAGCTGCCCTCACAGCAGTTATCAGTTGGTTGGTAGGCTGATGGTCCTCTTTTGGATCTGAGCAGCCAGTTTTGATCAAAGTTTAACTTGTTGATCCACTATGCGAAGATACTACTTATAAGCCCGAGTTTGCCTGCAACTCCTCAGACTGAAGAAGTCTCTTGGAGAAGAAACAAAACGTTTCAACAAAGAAGAACCCATCCAGAGGATCCACTCAGGTTAATTTTTTCTGATCTTTCTACCTGAATTATTGAGATGCATCAGGACTATTCAAGAACAGTATAAGTTTGGCAAGCACAGGTTGTTCATAAAATACTGAAAAGTTACTCAGTAACAATACAGTAAGTTGCATTGCAATACAATGTGTGGCGCTCAGAGGGGACATCTGTGGTCAGAGTTCTTGCTCAGGGACCCAGCTGGAGTGACAGACGGAGTACTGACCTTTCAGAACTCACTCTGTGTATATATACAACATTTTAAAGATGGCTCTTCATTACTGCTCATTGATGAAAGAATGGAACCTGATCTGTCCTCTGATGCATGTAATAAATACCAGTCTCACTGTGAAATTAATCTTACTAAACTAATCCAAAAAATACACAAAATCATAACAATTTAGATCTCTCCATCTTTCACACAGGGCTGCTCATTGTTGCAGTTTTTAGGACTCTCGAAGGAAATTGGTGCTGAATTCAAATTACCTGGGGCCTTTATGCTTGCATGTTCTACCACAGACATATAGGGTGCTTTAAGGTCGAACTAAAAAGCTGCTCGAAGTTGGACCTATCATATCTCACACTGACGGCTCAAAAAAGATAAAGACTGAGGATCTAAATAGAGATTTTAAATGAAGATGAACGATCCGCCCTTGGAATTTTTTTTTTTTTTTTCTTAAATCCGTCTTCAAACTGGAATCTGTCCGTTGTATTTCTCTCCAGCAGATGGGGACAATGAGTCAGAGAGCCGCCTACTGACCTCCATATAACTAAGAAGAAGCAGTCTGGGGCCCGTTAGCAGTGTCGGCTTTGTTGTGTCTTCTGAGCTGAGATTTTGTGTCTCTGCAGCAACAATGTCTTCATCTCAGTCTCTGAGAGAGTTTATCAGAGAGCGACTGACCGCTGCTGCTGAAGAAATATTCACAGAGTTTGATAAAACCATCGTCCACTACGAGGAAGAGCTGGATCGTCAGCGCAGACTGCTGGAAATCAGCTTGAAACCCCAGCTAAACCTGCAGAGAATAGGTATGAACCACCAGAGGTACTGATGTTACTGATCACAGAGCTGCTGGGAAGTCTTCTAGGAGGGAGTTTATCGTTAACAGTATTATTCGTGAAGCCAAGTGACCAAACGGAGGTCAAAGAGAAATTAAACTAAGGTTAATGACAAGATCGAGGTGACGTCGGTCATGTACTGCGGTCAAGTGAGCGTCATGTCATGATGGCGGCTTGGTCATTCCGTCCCTTCACCGTTTCTCTTGTTGATGTAGGGTCTGCTTATTTAAAGACTACCAAGTCAGCCCTTACGCCGTGTGGCTGGCCAGAAAAAAAAAATAGTTTTGCGCTATTTTTCGTTTACGGACCGCTTTCAAAAGTATACTTCCGAGGCGTCTTTTTCATAGTTAAAACGTAAAAATATTAAAATATTTGATGTATTTACTTGTATTTATTTTAAATACATCCAGTTGCCGTGTTTAAACAATCACTTTTCGGCAATTGACTTTTAGTTCCCATTTTAGTTCCCAATACCCTTGATTTATAATCTTGAACCATAAAATTTCTTATCTCTCACAGACCACTCCCGTTTTAATTAACCTGTTGTAACTAAGACTACAGTTACATTTTATATAAAATGTCAAACTTAAACCCTAAATATCAACATGTTCATGTCGCACGAACCAATCACCATATTCATACCCAGGGGCGGGTCTTCAGGGAGGCTGGGAGGGCGGCATGCTCTCAGCTCGCCATCCTGAGGGGCCCTGATGGTAGTCATGGCATTTTTGGATTTAGTTTGCTTTTTTATCCGAGCACTTATAGTTTGTAGTGGTTTATATGAAAATTGAGTCAAGATTCAGACATTTCTGTGGATATGTCTGTGTTTTACTATGGAGATTTACAGGCTCTGAGTTGAAAGTTTACGGGTGTCAAGATGATGTAGTCGCTATCCGTGGTGCTGAACTTATATCAGTGACTATGTACCCTAATGTTTTTGTTGTTCTTTTGCTTTATACTTCATATCCGTTTGATGGACTTCAAACGACTGTTGCAGGCATGTGTATGTTGTAAAATGACGTTATAAAGGGTATGGTCATTTCCCCCGCTCCCGGGCCTGGTTCTGATTTGTTCCGCTAGTGTTCACACGCTAATATGAACACTCTTGTTCAAGTTTGGGAAGACATCAACTTAAAGGTTGTTTCAACAGGTTTTGATTAATATCTGACTGATGTGAAATTAAAGTCACATCAAAATGACCAGATCAGAATCTGTCACTGTAATCATAACTGTTTTAAATGAAAACTTCCTGTTATTACAGACTCATTTCTGTTCACAGTAAGAGCTTCCCACCTCAATCTGTTTCATTTATATTTTCAATATTATTTCAAAATTAAGGTCCTTTTTAAAAATAAGTAGCTTCACTTTAATCTTCTACCTGTATAATTCAAGATTCTTTATTGTCACCACGTGTTACTGTGGTGAAATTCCTTTCAGGACATAGACCAGCTTAGAGTACACAAAACAAACAACAGATATTAAACATGTGTACAGCTTTTTCACTTTAGAGCTTGCAAAAGATAAAAAAAAAGTTTGCATCAGAGTCTGAGGGCTCTGATATCAGTCCCTTCACAAGTAATATGAGCCATGTTACATAGATTAGTCCGTCCTTCGTGAATCATAAGTAATGAGGTAATAATTTGCTTTTGTGCAATGATTTTTGAGGCTACATTTATAGAAATATGCAACTGATATTCCTGAGGGAAGATTGTGCAAATGGGCAAGAACAGTGGAGAGATTGTAATAAATGATGGACTTTAACATATTTAACGTTAGATGGATTGTAACATAGAGTTGTAACTAGGGCTGCGAAAATGAATTGATAAAATTAATACAAAATCGACAAAAGTGTTGGCAACGAATTTACATCATTGTTTTGTTTGTGTTGCGCGATTAATGTGTCACTCATCATGTTGCGGAGCCATTACCTGACCTGCAGAGGATCGTCAATGCTGGCTGGCTGCAGACCGAGCTTCAACGAGGCAGAGGTGGCATTTTAAAACACTGCCTTTTTGTAGTAAAGTCTAAAAATGATGACACAGAGAACATGGAACCAAGTCCTCAAAAGATAGGGAGCACACTGCTCTTCAAAAAACAAGTAACATGCAAGATTTGACATGGCACACAACTACCTTAGTGATATGTGGCCTGAAATAACATTGAGTCATTGATGAGGGAGAAGGGAGCTCAACAGCAGGGCAAGTCATTACAATATCTGACGTTTGTTCTGTTTTAAAGTGAGGGAACGCCGACAGTGCTTGGCTCATGGGCTGTGAGCAGAGTGCTGCGCAGAACCATGAAGCACGACTATACCTGAGCTTTAATGTCAGTTTGATAGGTCATCTAATGTGGCTGTTAGCTTGTTAGCTGGTTAATGACGCGTGTGGAGCTTGTTTACGTGTGCAACTTTCCCTGATCGGATTGAAATGTGGTCTGATTAAAAGGAAAGAGGTTATTCAGAATGCACCGTTTATATGGACTCAAAATCAAATAACCCGATCATGACGTGTGTTTACTTGCACCAAGCTTTATTCAAAGTAGAAACTCTCTGACATTAGCAGAGTTGTCAAATTTCATAAAACAACCGCAGAAGTTTTGTACTTCTTCATGTGGAAAAAAAAAACAGTAACCAACGGGGAGGTGTGTTGGTTCTGGCGATTCTGAGCACATAGAATGAACCCGCACCAGGTTCTGAGCTTGTCGGTAACTCATGCTGTTGCTGTTGAGAGAGCGGGAGGAAATGATGGTCATCCCAAAATGTTCTGTGCTGCACAACACTGCGGTCCCATCCTCCACATGCATGTGCAGTGAGTTCATGAGTTAATCGGAACAAATATTAAGGTGGATGCTGATCGGATTAAGGCTCATAAACCAGCCCTCTCAATCAGAATACAATTTCAGTCTGATGGTAATAATTTGTTGATTAAGCTTTAAGTTTTAATTTGTTGACGAAGTCTGAGTGAATGTACTGTATGGTAGAGAGGAGCAGGGCTCTAAACTAACTTTTCAAGAGTCTTTGTAACCATAATGAAATGTTGGTGAGACACTCAGAATGATAAGAGGCAGACCCAAATTAAAAACACTTACAGAAAAATGAGACATAAGCATCCCTAAAGGACAACCTAAAAAATTTATAATCCTCAGAAACAATAAAAAGTATTAAATATCTAACACTCTTTTTGACTTCACTGTGGTGAGACCCACCACAGTGGTGTCATCCGCCAACTTCACTGCTGTGTTTGTGGGGTGGATAGCAGGACAGTCCTGGTTGAAGAGAGCAGGGCTGATGACACCTGATGATTGGCATGTGGGACAGCCAGAAGATAAGATGCTGAATATTTCTGGTAACGGTGAAACGTGACGAATGTGCATGGTGAGGAGAAGTGACAGAGGGTGGCGTGGGCTGGACGAAACATGAAGGCATCTGATTGGTTCTTTCCATTCGATTATCCAGCGATGACAATTTTGACAACTCTATATATATATATATATATATATATATATATATATATATATATATATCCACTGTTGTTGAATATCCCTTTTAAAAAATATCCACTGTTGTTGAATATCCCTTTTAAAAAATATCCACTGTTGTTGAATATCCCTTTTAAAGTCTTGAGACAATTCACTGTCCTTTAAGTTCAATAACTGCATTTTGTGTTTTATTTCTTTTTTTTTTAAGAATCTTTAATCACATCTTTCAATGTTAATTAAAATAATCTGGCTTTTTTCCACCATAATTGAGCTGCCCTACTCTGGAGTTGTTGATGATTTGAGGGTTGATGCTTTCCAAAAACTTTAGTTAAATCAAATTATAAAAGTGAAACACATTCACATTAATCAACAATTTTACTCTTTTTTTTTTCCTGTTCAGATGTCCAACAGCAAACTGTTCAGAAAGAGGAGGGAGGTGGTATAAACAAGTGTTTCTGCAACCAGGAGAGATACTTAAGTTTGGACCAAGATGAACCTGGATCTCTACAGATAAAAGATCAACAAGAAGAACTTAAAACTTTCCAGGTGGAAGAGAAGAAGACAGACATAGAACCTTTGCAGGGGGAAGAAAAACAATCTGAAACAGACACTTTGCAGATTATAGAATATCAGGAGGAATCTGAATCACGACAGATAGAACACAAACAGCAAGAACTACCCCAGGAGCTGAAAGAGAACCAGGAAGAACAAGAATCTTTGCAGATGAAAGGGAAACAGGAGGAACCAGAATCTGCCCAGATAAAGGATGAACAGGAGGAACCAGAATCTATACAGATAAAGGATGAACAAGAAGAACTCTGCGTCAGTCTGGAGGAAGAGCTTGAAATCAAGCAGGAGACTGATACCTTTGTTATAACGTCTACTTATGGGGAAGGAGACCACAGCGATCCAGAAGCAAACAGTGATGAGCTCCAAGAGAACCAATATGAAAGAACTGATCCTGAAGACTCAAGATCCAGTGGCGATGAAGAACTGAAACAAAATAAGAAGAGTCAAACTGGAGGTAGAAGTGACAATGTAGACAACCTTAAAGTAAAAAAACAAAAAATTAAACACACAAATGAGAATCTTTGTTCATGTAATGTTTGTGGTAAGGTTTTAGCCCGGAGTTATTTGCCTGAACACATGAGAATTCACACAGGTGAGAAGCTCTTCTTATGCACAGTCTGTGGAAAAAGTTTTCGCCAGCAAAATCATTTGACTGTTCACATGAGAACTCACACAGGAGAGAAGCCTTACCCCTGTGTGATTTGCGGAAAAAGTTTTACCCTACAAATGGTTTTGACAAAGCACATAAGAACTCACACTGGTGAGAAGCCTTTCTCATGTCTGACTTGTGGAAAAAGTTTCAGGCATAGTGGAACCTTATCTCAGCATATGAGAACTCACACGGGTGAGAAGCCTTTCCCATGTTTAACCTGTGGAAAGCGTTTTAGTGATAAGAGAAATTTATCTCGACACATTAGAACTCACACAGATGAGAGGCCTTTCTCCTGTCCGACCTGTGGAAAAAACTTTCGTCAAGGAGGTCATTTAACTGTGCATATGAGAACTCACGCGGTTAAGAAGTTGTATTTATGTGAAATCTGTGGTGCGTGTTTCACTCAGAGTGTCGACTTGACTGATCACATGAGAACCCACCGAGGTAGGAAGGTGTAATGTTACTCTTGAAATCTTATGGAGAACTTTAGACAACCCTGGTGAGAAGTTAGTCTCTGTCGTTCATGATTAAACCAGGTCCTTTATCATGCTCAGACTCACTTTGATTGGTTGATTCGTCCATATCCGCAGTAGGAGAACTCTTTTTCTGTCAGATAGTGTGTGGGTATGTCTTTTAAGACACAGTGGTTTATTAATGGTTTATCTACAAAACACATGTACAATTACACAATTCATGATTGGTGGGTCTCCATCTGGATGAGGGTGTGGCTTTTTCTGAAGCAGAAACAAGCCAAACAAGTAGGGTTTATACAGAGTTTGTGTGAAATAAATGTCAGATGCTTGTTTTTGTGTTTTATGGCCTTTTTACTGAGGCACTTTATCTCATCTATGAAACATACTCTACTATTTACTACTGAAGAAACTAACAGCGGTGGGTTAACCTGAATCAGTCTTGCTGCCTCATACCTTTTTACAAAACAAACAGAACACGACAAGGCATCTTAATCTCACATTAAACAACGTTGTAAAAGAGGAGCTTAACCCCAGTTACAAGCTGGATATTCTGCTCACATTTTTGCTGCTGTGGCATCTAAATCATTTTGGCTGAAAGGAATAACTGATGTGTTTTCTGTCTGGAATAATGGCGTTCAAGAGGTGCTGCTAGACAGTCTTGCATGAACTTCAAGATAAGCATGATACTTTCCCTTAGAAAGGCTGGATCTCACCTCCTTGGTCACTGTCCTGGATCATTCTCAGATTGTCAATGAGCTTATTCTGTTTGTTTTCTTGGGCTGACTGAACACTCTGTCTCTTATCCTGTTTGGGAGGCGTGGACGGCAGTGAGAAGGTTGTTTCAGTGCTGACGGTGGAACAAGAAGCCATTCTCTACAGGAGATTCCTCAAAGCCAGATTCCTGTATCTCACAGACATCCCTGTCTTGTCTCCAGCTGGTGCAGAATACGGCTACACATCCTTTAACTGATAGCCTATATGAAAGCGAGAGCACATAAGACAGGCCTCTTTAACATGTTTTTATAAATCTGCACTAAAAAACATGTATTTATTTTCATTTGCTCTTGGCCCAGCATGAAAGAGCCCATTTTATTTGGCAAGTAGCTATATAACATCATATATAAGCATTAAAACACATATAAAAGAAGATGCATAAAAGTTATCTGTTCAGCACTTTGGCAAGGTGTGATTTTTTTTAAAGTGCTTATAAGTAAAGCTGGCTTGGCTTCCCAGGAACTTGACACCAGTTCTGCTCTCTATGAGCAGTATGTGTTCCAGAAAATGCTCAAGCCACAGCAATTAGCCATTTAATCCTCAGATTGTTGAGATTTGGTATCATTTCTGCAAGACAGAAATAACGTGTTTCCAGATAATTTAATACTTGACATCTGTTTTAACTAAAGAATAACATTCCACTTTGAGGGAAAAGGATTCTAATATTACCCATACCTTCTTTTGTACCCCCCCCCCCTCCTCATTGATAAATTTGTGAGGCTGCCATGATCTGTGTGAAACTTCAGAAACCAGACAGATTGGCAGGCTCTCTCATTCCTTTCCTGCAGGACTCAGAGTGGTTACCTGGGCCCTGAGAGCGAGATGCTGCTTGCTGTAGACCTTCACACACACCTGTTGTGCAGCTTATTGACCATCCATGGTGCTCTCTGTTCATTTGTTTGGGGTCTGTATCCCACCTAGCCTAGGAATGATCAGATAGGCACTTAACTGTCACAGCTATGTGCTATAAAGGAAACTTTTATCTTGGATGTCATGATAAAAGGTACGTGTTGGTATACATGGGCGGAACGGTGCAACTAGGCAAGGCAAATGTATTTGTATAGCACATTTCAGTACAGAGACAGTGCAAAGTGCTTGACATGATTAAAATATAAGGAAGAAAAAAAAAGAATAAAAACAGTGGTTAGTACTCTTGCCTCACAGCAAGAAGGTCCCAGGTTCGAGTCCTAGGCCCCTGCCGAGCCCAGGACTCAAACCTGGGACTGTGTGGAGTGTGCATATGTCCCCAATGTCTGCACAGGTTTCCTCCGGGCGCTCCGGTTTTCCCTACCACTATAGACATGCTGGTCAGGTCGGCACACTCATTCACAGCGGCTCAGGCTAACCCTCCATCTGACCTACGAAATTTTGTTGTATGTACCCTGTATGTATAATGACAAATAAAAGCATCTTATCTTACATACGCAAAGAAAGGATGACCCATTATTTTTCAGTGCCTTAGGGTTCCCATACAATCAGAGCTCAACTGGTGGGACTGTTTCTTTACTGCTTGGGCCCTTTAGCATTCCCCGTTTGAGCCTCTTTATGATTGCATATCAGACCGTTTTTAGCGCAAAGTCTCTGGTAGCCAGAAGGTCTGCCAGGAGAATAAGAATAATAAACATGTTTGAAATTCAGTCGGCCCTCATGAGGGTATCCTCAGCACATCGTTCTAGTGAGCCTCATATTTAACAGTGAGCACTGAAACTTCTGTCTTTTTCTTCTACTGTCTACGTTTGGCTTCCGGACAGACGAGTCCGAGCAGCGCCATCTCTCTACGGTGCTGAGTCCAACGTGTGGTCTTTGGACATACAGTGTGAGCAGTCAGATCGCATCAGAGCATTGGGCCTGCAGTGTAATAACAGATATGGTGAGCTATGAACTTTTAAACCCAGCAGTTTCGTTGTACAGTTTGAGCTGTGTCTGAGTACAATGATTGAAAATATCGTACAGTGTATGGCCGCCCTTAGTAGAGTTCTTTGAGTAACTCAAAAGACTTTATTATAAAGCAGTCCTTGTAACATATTCAGCGTGATGCTTTGATAATTTCATGTAACTGTGTAGTGTTCAGTGAAAATGTGTTTCCTGGGAGACAGTCTCGACATTCACACAAACGCTGTCAGTCAAAAAAGAAGCAAACAGAATGGTGAACATATGGTTCAATTGTAGCCCTGGATCTGTGAGTAATGAGATGATTTCTCCAGCTTTTAGCCTAAAACGATTACTAAATACACTCCTGCCAGATGCTCTATGTTGAAACCAAAAGGTGTGACCACGTATACTATTGTGTCTTAAAGCACTATGTTCATCTATCTGTCAGCACCCGCTCTGAAAGGAGGAGGGATCAATCCTCATGCATACTGAATATGTAACGGTGAAAAGTCTCCTTTCTCAGCCAGACAGAAACGTTTGCATCTAAATTGAAACGGGTGTAAAACTGTTACTATAACTTGTAAAAAGTGAAATAAATTTTAAGCTCTCACCATATGTTCACTTTTGCATTTTTTACAAAATGTGTGCATTTTCACTTGAATATGCCATATTATCAACTAATAATCGAGCAATATATTCTGTTCCCTTTCTGATAAGTTCACTCTCTTCTGCTTTACAACTTAATTTTAAGTTAGCTTTTTTTGATGTTGTGTAATTCTGATGTATTCTAAGTTTCTTTTTTCCCCTGTTTTCATGCCCAAATTTCCCCACTGTAGGACAATGAAAGGTATTTTGATTCTCTTCTGTTAGGTGGAACCTGTGGTGTTTTGTAACAAAAAAGTATGAAATTTGTATTGAAACAAATGTACCAAGAACTTTCCATACTGTTATTTTCCTTTTTGATGTTTTGTTTTAATTTATTTTGAGATATTTATTAATGAGATTATTACATTTCTGCATCTAATCTAAAAAAGATGCAAAGCAGAATACCTTCTGAGCGGTTTGAAAAACTCTTAATTGTGCTTCACGTTATGAATTAAATGCTGACTCAGAGACGCGTTGCTCTCCTCTATCAAACTTGATCACAACAGACAACGGGGTCAATGGTCATTTTCCTGCTTTTTTTATAGGATATTTGTGTTTGGACATGAGTGGAGCACAAACTCTGGTTTCAGATCGAGTTTTCAAGTTTGTCGGTGTGGACTAAAAAGTGCATCAGAGAAAATTAAGCGTGTTGGAGGATTAATGAGTCTTGCTTGTTGAATAATATGTGTGGCTGCATGAATTTTAATGAATGTTTATTTTGGGTTGTTTTTGATTGTGTGTTTTTCTTTATGTATCTACTTAGGACAGAACTTTGTAAACTTCTGTGAACTGTAATTTAATGTACAATCTATGGAGGACATTTCTGTCCTGAAGGTATGCAAACCAAAATCAAGTCATATTTAAGAACAAAAAAAAAAAAAAAAGAATCCCAAAAAAAAGTGTATGTGCTCTCTAAATTGGTATTATGGAAGAATGGACTATTCAGGAGGTACTGAAAAAGCTAGAGAAGCCCAGCTCTACATGGTTCTGTGTCTGGCTGCTGAAAATGGTAATAATTATGCTCATGGTGGTGATCTACATTCTAGCCACAGTTGCACTGGGGCAGACTGATAGAAGAGAAACTGCCATACAATTGTACCCCCCCCCCCCCCCCACCCCCCGACTGCAGGCAAAGCGGGTGAAGTTTCGTACCAAAGTACACAACAACTGAGCAGGATTCAAACCAACAACCCACCCGTTACAGGAAAGACTGCTCCTGCACCACTGTCGCCCCTACAGCATTACACTGGAAAAGAAAAACGTTACATCTGAAGACATTTGAGCCTACATTATTCATACCCTTGACAGATGTGGTTCTGTGGAAGTCTTTCAATTTTATCAACGTGTTTCTTCTGACTGGATGTAATATTAACGTTTTGGAGTGGTCCAATCAGAGTCCTGACAAGAATCTGATACAGACTCTTTGGAGGAAGCCAAGATTAGGGTGATGGCAAGGAAGCTTTCCAACCTCAAGGGCTCAACACTGAAGATTAATCCTCAAAGTGGGTCCATGCACCTCTGTTGCTCTTGACAGTCGGGTTTAATTTGTTGCGTGATGGCTGAGTTGTTGTAGGGGACTTGTCGGAAGGGAATGTGAAGAGATTAAACATTGTTTTCAGCAAGTTTATTTTTAGATTTAATTTGCTTTGAGGTTATATCTTCCATTGTTCAGCTGTGTCTTGAAAATCTGTGTAAAATGGTTCTCTTTACCATATCTTGCCCAAATGTGAAGAATATATGTAAATACTGTATTTGATTGCTGTGTAATTATCTTTTTTATTACTAAACTTTTACTACCATTAAATTACAATTTTTATATTGTGTCTGACCTAAATGGTGCTGCTTTGAGTCCTATGTATTTATTATTGTCCCCCCTCCCTCCCCTTGTTCAGCACCTTTATTGTGGGTGTACAGTCAATTGTTCGATGACGTTCATTAAAAAAGTGTACAAAAGTTAGTATTTAAATCAAAACTGTTTCCTGACGATAGATTGATTAACATTGTACTGTTTTACCCTGTGGCTTGGCTGTATTCACATATTTCAGGAAAAACACGTGACAATTACCTTAAAACATTTTTTTTCATTCAAAGCTACATCATATTTTACTAAATGAGACCTATGATAAGCAAACCATTCTAGTGGAGAAAGTGTAGACAGGCATTGACTTCTAGTGGAAGAGGTCAAATTCCACATCTTTCCTGTCCTGATCAATATATCTCCATGGTGCTCATTGGTATGTGTGCACTAGACTTTAAATCTGAAAAATTCATTCCAAGACAATGTTTACTCAAAACTGCCAGCAGAATACAATTTTACATAAAAAATATATTCAGGGTGAATAAATTTTCTTCTGGCTGCCTCGCCAAACTCATGCTACCGCCTCGCCAACATTCCAAAGAAAAAAAACAAAAAGAAAAAAAACTAACTCGATATGCTTGCATGTTTATTTGACGTTAACACGGGGTTGTTTGTTGTTGCTTTCGCACGTGCATATAGTGAATGGCAGGGAAAAAACAGGCAAAAACATATGGATACCCCCCCCCCCCGCTCTGCCAGTCGGTCTGCGCAAAACTTGTCGCCACGCCCCCCCCCCCCCCCCCCCTCCCCAATCACGGCCTCGCCTGAGCAAATTCCTGCGGGAAACACTGAACATGCACACAGAGAGAGAAACCATTCCAATGTTACTTACAATCGCATCAGCAGAAACGCAAGGTCCGCGTCAGCCTTGCAGCCTTCTTTTTCTTTTAGCTCTCGCCTTCCAGAAAAAGCTTGCCCGATGTTCAGCCGTGTACGACTCCTCTCTCTGTCCAGAGCCCTTCTCCTCTTTCTTGCCTGCTCCGACATGGGCTTTCGCTGTTTTCTCGCTGGTTCCGCCATGATAACTGCACAAATATCGCCACTGCGCTATCAACGAGCATGCCTTTCACTGCCGTGTAGCAGTTCTCGCTGTAAAGCAAGACCGACTCTCGCGATGCACACGAGACTACTGAGCCTGTGAGTGCGAGCCGAGGGCTCCTGCAATTGCAAGTACGGTATTAGACCAACAGGGCGGCCAAGAAAACCTTTGTTCGACCTGAAATGACTCATTTAATCATTCAAAACGGTATGGAACACATTAACTGAAAAATGTTGCATAGTATGCCTTTAACTGGTAAAGATTTCTGTAAAAGATCTCATGATTTATTAAGTTCTTCCTTTTCACATTTAAGCCATCAAGTTGTCGCCTATATTAAGTGGAACTGAAATGTTTTGGTCTTAATTCCTAGATAATTTTAGCCCCACATGCTCGTCTTTTACTCCTCCTCAAAGGTGCGTCTGAGGCTAGATCTATACAAAGTGTGCCCAGTATAAAACTGAATTGTCTGCCAAACGGAAAAAGGTGTTTTGTTTAAACGCAAATGACTTAAGAAATGCAAATGTGTACAGAATTATTCATGTACAGGTGCAATACTAGGTGTACCCTGGTTTTCTTACACATGATAAGTAAAGGAAATTATTCAAGACATATTGTGGTTAACTTCAAACTTTACTTTGAGGGAAAAAAATAAGGAAGTGAACACAAGCATTTATTCATTTCAATGATAGATTTCCTATTAATCTTCGGGTGGTTAAGCACTGAGTCACCCCAACACACAAGGTTCACTTGGACAGTAGATGCAGAACAAGACTGAGAGACAGGTGCAGAGCCAATTCATATCACACATTCTTCAAACAACTGAAAGTTTGTCAAACTTGCAACACAGCAAGAATTTTTTATTTATTTTTTTGGTTTTGTGCATCCTGGGTGTCTGTAGAGATTATGTGACGGTTGTTTTGGACTGGGATTGCATTCAGAAAATGAAACAATCACCCTGCCAGGCTGCCACGGGTCTTGGTTATACTTCTATTACTTCAAAGATGTTCACGCAAACATAGAAGGTCATTCTTTTCATCTGCCTGCATTTTCTTAACATACTGTAACACCCTGCCATTGCTGTGCACAGCGCAGTGCTTTTGTAAATTGCAACTGCCTCTGTGACACACAATAAAAGGTTGTCTTGAAATAAAATGTACATTTAAACAATGCAACAACGTTGTCACACAGGCCTGTACAGATGACAGCAGTTTCTGCCTTGAGCTTGATGATGGAACATGCCACCTGAAGCAGAAACACCGGTACTACAGTCAAGTGCAAATGCAGATGTTTGTGAGGGGAGCAGAGTACTGTGGCTTTGTAGTTTGGTCCCTGGAGGACTGCGCTGTAGTACGGATCTCACCCAATTAGACACATGGGAAACACCTTTTCTTCAAGGTGTGTCTGCCAGAGCTTGTTGCCTGTCACTACACCCATGTAGCACCCACAACACTCTAATATACATAAAGAGAGAGAGTCAGACAGACAGACCTGGGCCAGTCTGCTGTGTGAGATACAGAAACATGTCTATCTGTGTCTCCAGTGTTTATTGGCCTCTCTGTCCCAAACATCGAACACATCCTATGTCAGTTCATCACAAGTCAATTTTAAATCATTAAGTGACATTTAGGAAGTGAGCATCAAAAATAATCATACAGTAGGTCTCAAACCCATAAAAACTACTGTAAAAGTGGATTTCTATGGTGTAAAATTAGACTGAAAATGTCAAAGTTTTTTACACTTTACTTTCACGTATTTCCTGCAACATTCAACGGAAAAAGAAAAGAAAACGAGTTAAACCCAAAAGGAGGTAAAATAATCTGGCAATAAGGCTATGCCTTTGTCAAAATGTACATTTTTTTTTCTCAACCAGTAACTAATACAAATTAGGTAAAATAAACAAACTAGAAGTGTTTAAACATACTGTTAATGACTTGGTCTTTAAATAATTGCAGTACTTTGACTGTTAAAAGTAAGAATGTATGGGATAAAGTGGGTTTACCAGGAACTACATAGTTTTCTTTCTTCCCTTTTTAGCGCAGACGTGAATTATACGTTTATCCACTGGGAGGCGGTAAGGAGTCGATATGTTTTTGTCTAGCCTCGGTTAATCCAAGAAGAAGACTTTCTGTGAGCATTAGCATAGGTAGCTTTATCCTGTAGTTGTCTCTGGGGTGAATATCTGTCCACTGATCGGTGTCCTGAGTGATCCCCTCGTTTCCTCACAGCACTCAAACCCAATGAGGGCGGTTCTGTTCAGACCTCCTCCACAGCCGGCCGGACACTCACCGAGGGACTGCACCGCTGATTGGAGGCTGGAATTAACTGGACAGCTCCAGGTGAAAAATAACAAGCAAAACGATTGATCAGCAATGCAAAGTCTTTAAATACCAGATTTTTAGATAATAGTTTGAGTTGTGGGAATCAGCCTCTGCAAAGTTTTCGCGGCAGTCCAGATACTGATCGGTGGAAATCAGGAGGCTAGAAGGGTAAGTGACTCTCTCCACTTTGGCGTTTGTTTTATGGATCTTGAAGCTGATTAAAGCCCCTGTGCAAAAAAAAAAAAAAAAAAAAAAAAAAAAAAGCAGAAAAGATGACTGAATTTTATGTGTTTAAGTTCATAAAAGACTAGTCGTAATCTTTGGATCAGTCTCTTTGAAAAAAACTGCTTAGTCAGTCACTTAGTCTGGCTGGCATTAAAATTGGCCTCCAGTTATAAAGAATCTGTGTAGTATCTTTGACAAGAACATGCTGTTTTAATTAAATTAAGATTTAATTATTTTACCTCTGGGATATTACTTTTTTTTAAAGAAACATCCTGATTGAAAATGCTGCAACTAGAGTTCTGATGAGAATTAAAAAGATAGATCATATTGCTAGTATTTTAGCTTCTGTTCATTTGCTCCCTGTTAAATCCAGAATATAATTAAAAATACTTAAGTCACATATACAATCATCTATCTATCTATCTATCTATCTATCTATCTATCTATCTATCTATCTATCTATCTATCTATCTATCTATCTATCTATCTATCTATCTATCCTTTATTTAACCAGGTCAAGCCTCATTGAGATTAAAAATCTCTTTATTAACAGCATCATAGCTGTGATTGTTCCATATGTTCTTCACAGAGAATCACAATGCAATGCCAGTATACACAATGAATCTCAGTCCTCTCAGATAGCTAGGTTAGCGTAAAAGTTTCTGCCAGGAAGTCTTAGTTTTAGTTTAATTCAGATGGCTGCTGAGAATGACACTGAATAGATTTTTTTTTTTTTTTTTACCTTGCTGTGGTTTGACTCGTTGTTATGTGTGGTTGACCCTGTTATTAGGTGTGACACTTTCTTCTAACAGCTGTGACTGGTTGATACAAGAAAAAAAAACCTCAAATGTGCCCTCGTAATAAAAGGAGATAAATTAACCGATTAGACTGGAAATTCCTCTGTATCATATTGTTTGCTCATTCCTCCTCTTTTTCTTCATGATGATTCAATATTTTTTCTCTATTTAAATTTAAATTTACCTTAATAAAG
Organism: Fundulus heteroclitus; assembly: GCF_011125445.2. NCBI lineage: Eukaryota > Metazoa > Chordata > Actinopteri > Cyprinodontiformes > Fundulidae > Fundulus > Fundulus heteroclitus. The sequence continues at coordinate 1,025,021 of NC_046372.1, forward strand.
CCACACCTATCTGACTGCTGAATTGAATTAATAGTAATTAAAGGAGATAAATTAACAGATTAGATTGGGAATTCCTCTGTATCATATTGTTTGCACATTTCTCCTCTTTTTATTCATGATTATTCAATATTTTTTCTCAATTGAAATTTAAAATTACCCTACTAGACCCATTAATTTATTATAAATTAATTAGATTCAGCAGTTGGACAGGTGTGTTTGACTGCTGAATCTAATTAATTCCCCCCTATGGGGATGATGAATCTACATATTAATAATTGCTTGATTGTTTAAGAAGTTTATGTACTCATGTACTCCAATGTCCAACTGTTAATCGACCTGTGTGGAAAAATGAAGCAGTGGTGTTAATCATTTAAAACTCCTTTCCACCTAATATAATAAATATTCCCCTAATACTCCAGAGAAGCTATCACATGTAATTGTATTATAAAAGTGCTACATTTTTTCTTTGTACCATCAATAATTAGGCTGTTTTTTTTCTGTCCAGACCAACCACAGCATTATCTCTCAAAGAAGATAGATGTTCTCACTGACAAGAAGTTCTGGATCCAGCAGAGAAACTTCATGTTTGGTCCAGAGAAGACTCAAGGGATGGAGGAACCAGAACCTGTACAAGTAAAGGATAAACAGCAGGAGCCAGAACCTCTGCAGATAAAGGATGAACAAGAAGAGCCAGAACCTCTGGAAATAAAAAATGAACAAGAGGAGTCAGAAACTCTGCAGATAAAAGATGATCAAGTAGAACAAGAACATCTGCAGATAAAAGATAAACAGCTGGAGCCAGAAGCTCCGCAGATAAAGGACGAACAAAAAGACACAGAACCTCTGCAGATGAAGGATGAACAAAAGGAGCCAGAACCTCTGCAGATAAAGGACGAACTTGAGGAACCCTGTCTCGATTTTGAGAAAGAACAGCTTGACCCAAAGCAGATTGAGCTCTTAATGGTAAATCCTACATATAAAGACAGGGAACCAGAATCAAACAGGGTCCAGGTCTCTACAAAACCCGAGAACCAAAACCAGGAAAAGAAAAGTCAGAAAGATAGAGGTTCAAGTAATGGCGGGGGTAAAAAAATCAAAAGTCACAATGACAAAACAGAGAAACCTACTGTAAAAAAACGAAAGAAACCACAAATGAGTGGGAATTTTTCTTCTTGTAAACTTTGTGGTAAAGTTTTAGGTCGGACTTACTTGAATGAACACATGAAAATTCACACAGGCGAGAAACTTTTCTCTTGTGTGACCTGTGGAAAGAAATTTGTTAAAAAAAGTCACTTGACAGTTCATGTCAGAAGTCACACAGGTGAAAAGCTTTTCTCATGTTTGACTTGTGGAAAAGGTTTCAGCTTAAGAGGGAATTTATTTCGACACATAAAAACTCACACAGGTGAGAAACTTTTTTCATGTGTGACATGTGGAAAAAATTTTAGAGAAAGAGAAACTTTATCACATCATATGAGAATTCACACAGGTGAAAAGCCTTTCTCATGTATGAGCTGTGGAAAAAGTTTCCGCTTAAGAGGAAGTTTATTTCGACACTTAAAAACTCACACAGGTGAAAAACTTTTCTCGTGTGTGACATGTGGAAAATGTTTTTGTGAAAGAGATACTTTATCTCAGCACATGAGAACCCACACAGGTGAGAAGCCTTTTTCATGTCTCACCTGTGGAAGAAGTTTTAGCCAAAAAGAGAGTTTATCTCGGCACACGAGAATTCACACAGGCGAGAAACCTTTCACATGTGTGGCCTGTGGAGAAAGTTTTAGGCAAAAAGGAGCTCTTTCTCAGCACATGAGAATCCACACAGGCGAGAAACCTTTTTCATGCGTCACCTGTGGAAGAAGTTTTAGCCAAAAAGAGAGTTTATCTCGACACACGAGAATTCACACAGGTGAGAAACCTTTCACATGTGTGACCTGTGGCGAAAGTTTTAGGCAAAAAGCAGCTTTCTCTCGGCATATGCGAAATCACACTGGAGAGAAGCCTTTCTCGTGTTTGACCTGTGGAAAACGTTTTGGCCAGAAAGGAGGTTTATCGCGGCACATTAAAACTCACTCAGGTGAGAAGCCGTTCTCATGTTTGACCACTGTTTAGGAGCTCATTTAAAAAGCTTGGAATTTAACTTGAATTGGTGAGGACAGAGGAGGTTTTGGGACTGATGCAGTGCTTTGCTTTCCTTTGATCCTGAACCTTTGCAATTTTACTTTAATGTTGGACCCCTCCATGTCCTTCCCACATTGTTAAAAAAGTAACATACTAGTGATAAGGACAAATAAACCACTTTATGGTTGGACCAGTTTCGGTTTAATTTGCAGGCCAACAATGACCTTAACGAGTCCCCATTGCTAAGGGAGTGGACCTGTTTCGGTTCAATTTGCAGGTCATCTAAGCCATTACAAGGCCTTTGTAGGACAGTACTATAAAGCTTGCTACTCCACCTTACTCCAGACATTTTGAATTGAGAAAGCTTTCTGGATAGGAAGCGAAACATCTTCAAACTTCAAAAAAAACTTTTTTGGATTGACCATGACCTGAATGACTGCGCGCTGGTAAATCTGAACACTCGCTGCCTAGAGTGATTCGTTCTAACGTTTCCTCTTGTAGGGCATACAGTGTCAGGGAATGGTATCTGTTCCTCCAAGCTAACAATCACAAGTCAAGCCACATGAAAACAAACGTCTGCGTATACACACACACACACACACACACACACACACACACACACACACACACACACACACACACACACACACACACACACACACACACACACACACACACACACACACACACACACACACCTTTTACCCCAGTCTCTATGACACATAGAGCAATAAAACTGAGGGCAGAGGAGACAGGAGAGGAATGGCAGTTGGCAAGTTTTGTTTTTCTACTCTTAATGTAGGTAACACAGAGTTTTGAATCTGTATGTTTGCATTTCTTGTTCTTAATATTTGATGTTCCACTAAACATCAATAAGGCCTATTTATTTTTTCTTGGTGCCATTTAAGTTAATATTTGGTTAATATAAAAATGTACAGTATTAATAAGTTTGTTTCTCAGTTGCTTTTTATTATTTCACACTTTAAAGATTCATTGTTTTCTGTTGAGTGCAATAAAACTAATTTAAAAACCAGATATTTAGTCTCATGACATTTATTTGTTTCGTTCACATGCTGGTACTTTTCAGTAAAAACACGATTCAAAGTGCTGACAGGTGCTACATCCTGTCAAATTTCATCTCCAATTAACTGGAGAATAGTGATATAGTATCCCTTATGCATTTGCCAGGGATGTATCTTTAACTCAATAATCTTGCCAAAAACTTTGAGAATATCTCACATCGAGATCATCATAGACTGACCTTTCTCTGACTCTTTTTCACTAAGATCCCCCATCTTAAGAAGAAAAACGAGCATTGCTCTGTGACAGTTCAGATCAGTTCCAAGTGAACCTTGTGTGTTCAGATCCGTGTCTTCAGCAGACACGGATCAGTACGATTTATAGAATCCTACATGGACACCATTTTCCTGGAGCTTTTCTTTTTTCACTGGTCAAGAGTACCTCCTGCAGTACTTGCAGAGTTTAAATATACTCCAACACAATGTTGTCTCGTGCTGCAATCTTATTAAATGCAACAAATGTGTCGATTTTGCTTTTGTTTCCTCTCTAGATTTGATCAAATATAAAATCAGAGTTCTGCCATTTACTTCATAATTAAAGCCCTCATTTTCTGTGTCTGTTTCTCTAAGTCTGTACATGTCAGTGCCCACCAAGTCATTGGCAGTTATTTGTCTTATTAAGAAATTGACCAAATTAATAAATAATAGTCCATCAGGGAAAAAGTATCAACATCAAACCCTTATCCTCTAGTTGCTACCAAAACCCATTAAATCCCTCTCAAGAATGTAACTAATGGTCCTCTAACCATCGGGGATCGAGGAATCAGAAGAGATTGTTCAACTAACAGAATCAGATGAAGACTCTGGGTCACTCTCTTTTGTGATCATTTATTTTACCTGTATCTTTTTACAATTTACTCCTCTATATTCTTGGGAGATTGTTTTAGTGTTTGGTACTTTAAAAACATCTCCATCATCCATAACATTTCATTTCTGATTATCGATTAGTTCATCAACATCCCTTTCCTCCTGCCATACTTTGTTTTATATAGTCTATTTTGTTAAAGTTCCCAGCTCTTGTAATTTAGGTCTTGGAAGGACAATGAGGAAGAGAGTACATAATCATTTGTTAGAAGATGATGGTAATATCAGAATTATTAAATGGTCTTTTTCTTCTGTTACAGAATGATGAATAAAAAACACATCTCCAGGAAAATATTCAGTTTCTTACATCAAGAATCAGGAGTCTTACTCTTATCTGTCATTATGTAACCATAATTTTTGGTCAGACACTGCCTCAGAGTTCACGTATAATACACACACAAATTAAAGACATACATGTTCAAGTCGAGTCTACCAAACTGTATCATAAGTTAGCTTAGTGATTAATCTAAAATGCTTTATTGGAAGGTTATTTGCTCAAAGGCCCAAAAGAAGCCTAGGAGCTACAAACCATCTGCTTTTACTTTTCTATTTTCTTTCCGCTCAGATCTATATTATACATCCGTCCAGCAGGTGGCGATAATAAACTGAGACGTTTCTTTCTAGCCTCCATTAACCCCAGAAGCAGAGTCGGCTTTGTTGTGTCTTCTGAGCTGAGTTTTTGTGTCTCTGCAGCAACAATGTCTTCATCTCAGTCTCTGAGAGAGTTTATCAGGGAGCGACTGACCGCTGCTGCTGAAGAAATATTCTCAGAGTTTGATAAAACCATCGTCCACTACGAGGAAGAGCTGGACCGTCAGCGCAGACTGCTGGAAATCAGTTTGCAAACCCCAGATAAACCTGCAGAGAATAGGTATGAACCACCAGAGGTACTGATGTTGGTTTACTGATCACAGAGCTGTTGGAAAGTCTTCTAGGAGGGAATTTCGGGTAACTTGAGTAGTAATATTTTGATTAACTAAAGAGAGGACCTTTGGTTCAGTCGTGAAACATTTTAACCCTCTTAATTATAAATGGGCAGCTTGATAGTTTTTAATTTTATGGCTGAATAATTGTCAAAAAATGTGCAAAGAGTGTGTGTTCTGCTCCTTTTTCCAGGACAACCTCAGCTTTGAGTCTGGTGGTTATCATTACTGTCTATTAAAGAGTGTAAAATATTAAGGTTTGAGGACAATTTAGATTGTTCAAGTTTATAGCAGAATAGGGGCTTCAAAATGACACTAGCAAACAATTTCAATCAATATTTTTTGTCTTTCAATTATATTACTATAGATTATATATTAATATATGTTACATAATGTATAAAGATTATACCAAATGTTTATTAACATGGCCAAAGGTATTCAAATATAGGCTACAACTGATCCTGGATCCCTTTTTAATAATCATTAATGGTTCCAACACCACAAGTATGGAGGACCAACTCTGACAGATTAAAAAATAAACAAATAAATAAATGGTCAGTAAATAAATAAGCATGCAATTAAATGCAAATATTACAGCAAATAATTAAATTATACAATCAGACATGAATGTATATATCAATTTTAAGTGGCTTCTTTAGTTATTCATCTTTGTAGTAATTGCCTTATTCATTTACCATCGGATATTTTTAACTTTATTAATGATTTAATTTTTTAATGTATTCATTTATGTGTATGTTTTAATATTTTTGTTCCATGAGCTAACTAGAATAACCAACACTAGATGGTTGCACACTATCCGACACATTGCAAACATAATGTGTGCAATTCCAGTATTTTAATTGGATGATTGGAGCTTGAAGCCATAGTATTTGTGCCCAGTAAATGTCTATTGAAAGCATGTCGGGGATGCACAGTGATTTCAGGTGTTCATTATTTAAACAAATGTTAGGCCGGCCACAATTTCAGGGGCCCCTTAAGAGGACTTGGCCTTCTGAGCTTGTCACTATACTGGTAAAGAGTTAGATACATATCCACAAATGTTTATTACAAAGTCTTATTGGTAATGGAAAGAACAATCCTATTCCACTGATTGTTATTATTACTATCATGATCAATACCTGTCTTCGCGCACTCAACTCTGACAAAACTGTTCTCCACCCAGTGTCCTCTCGCTCGGTTCCATCTCTGCTCACACGTGACTCTGCAATTGCACTCGACCAACCTGCTCCTTCCATGCTCAACACCAGCTGTGCGCTCGGCTGCTCCTGTGCTCGCTTGGCTCTGTCTCTGCTCTTGCAACTTCATAAATGTATCTAAATGAACCACAGCATCAGCTAACCTTGCTCAGCTTTTTTTCATTCAATTAAAGTATTTGTTCCAAACACTACATCCGGTACAGCAGATCCACATCAAACCATATATGCTGTGATCAGAGAAGTTAATAAATGTTATGGGGTGACAGTGGCGCAGGAATTAGGGAGATTGTTCTGCAATTGGCAGATTGCCGGTTCAATCTCCCACTCCAACCGTCTCAGTTGTGTCCTTGGGCGAGACACTTCACCTGAATTGGCGTGGCAGTAGTCTGAGAGCCCGGTGGTGCTGATGTATGGCAGCCTCGCCTCTGTCAGTCTGCCCCAGGGCAGCTGTGGCTACTAACACAGCTCACCACTGTCGGTGTGAATGGGTGAATGACTGATTGTAGTGTAATGTGCTTTGGGGTTGTCGGACTAGTTAAAGCGTTATACAAGTACAAGCCATTTACCATTTAATGCATTAAACTGCAGTAATACCTTATTGATTAATATGACAAAAGAATGTATTTGTCCTTTTTCTTAAACAATGGTGTATTGTTCATATCTGTAAATGGTTCAACATTTAGAAAACGTCTACCAAGATTATTACCGAACCTTTCTATATTAAAATAATAAAGGACCTATATGTTATTACTTGGAAATATATGGGTTAAATAACACCCTACAGATTTTTTTGTCACATGTGATAAAAGTGAAGAGCATATTTTTTCTTTGTCTCTTTAGACCTCCCACAGGCAGAGCAGATGCCAGAGACACAGGGAGATGTTGAACCACCACAGATAAAATATGAACCAGAAGAGCTAGAAACTCTCAAGATGCAAGAAAGCCAGGGTGAACAAGAGAGTCTTTATACAAAAGAAGAACAGGAAGAAACGCCACTGCCACAGATAAAATTTGAACAGGAGTCTCCAGAACCACAACAGATAAAGGATGAACAGGATGAAGTCTCTATCAATCTGGAGAAAGGCCAGCTTGCACTGAAGCAAGATACTGATACCATTATAGAGAATCCTACTTATGAAGAAAGAGACTGCTGGGAACCAGAACCAAACTCGGGCCAACTTCTTGTGCAGAGCTCTGCTGAACATGAAGACCAGGAAATGAGCGACGATGAAGACTCAGCATCAAGTAGAGATGTAGAACTGAACCTAGATAAGCAACATCAGAAAATCAGAGGTCACAGAGACAATGTGGATAATCCAGATTTAAAAAGACAAAAGAAAACACATATGAATGATAATCTGTCTCCTTGTAAAGTGTGTGGTAGGTTTTTTGCTAGGAATTACTTAAATCAGCACATACAAATTCACACAGGTGAGAAGCCTTTGTCATGTTTGACCTGTGGGAAAATTTTCAATGAAAGTGGAACCTTATCTAAGCACATGAGAACCCATACAGGTGAGAAGTCTTTCTCGTGTTTGGTTTGTGGTAAAAGCTTCTCTCAAGGTACTAGCTTGTCTGGTCACATGAGAACTCACACGAGTGAGAGGCCTTTCTCATGTTTGACCTGTGGAAAAAGTTTCAGTGAAAAAGGAAATTTATCTATGCACATAAGAACTCATACTGGTGAGAAGTCTTTCTCATGTGTGGTTTGTGGAAAAAGTTTTGTTCAGCATATTCACTTGACTCGTCACCTTAGAACTCACACCGGTGAGAGGCCTTTCACATGTTTGACCTGTGGAAAATGTTTCACTCAAAGAAGTAGTTTGTCTAATCACATGAGAACTCACACAGGCGAGAAACCATTCTCATGTCAGACGTGTGGACAAGCATTTAAAGAAAGGGGAAGTTTATTTCACCACAGTAGAATTCACACTGGGGAAAAGCCTTTCTCCTGTATGACGTGTGGAAAAAGCTTCTGTCAAAAAAGCAATTTGACTGTTCATTTGAAAACTCACCAAGATCAGCAAGTTTAATTTTGTTACTCTCAAAAAGTGGTCTACATCAGAACTACTACGAGAGAAGTTGGACTCTGCTTCATCATAAAAATGTCTGTGATGAAGTGATTTAAAGTAGCTGTATACTACAAATATGAGATTAGGATCTGTTGCAGGCAGAACCTCGTTAAATAATGCATGGATTCTGTACTGTGTCATTTAAAACTGTGCTTTCTTTTAGTCACTGACCACTCGGCCTGGCAAGCATGCCTATATGTCTCATCACCATACAAAGTGAGGACGATGTTAAAGAAGGCAAAAACATAAAACCCCAATGTTCAGAGAGCAAAAAGAGCAAAGGGTGGTCATCACAAAGTCTCTCCTAAATTCTAAAAGATGCTATGCTTATCTCCAGCAGTAACAACAGTAACTGGGTCAGATTTAAAATGTCAGATTTAAAATGTCACCTAATACCCACTGTTAAGTATAGTACGGTATCTGTGATGCTTTAGACCAGTTTATTGAATGAAAGAAATTCAAATTTATCGTCCGAGAAACATGGTGACATTGTAATACTGCAGAGTAATATAACTGACTTTTTGAAATAATGATTTGCCAGACATTACTGTCAATGGTACAAAGCCCCTAAAGGGACATTGAAGGGAAATTTAGAAAATCTCTAATCTCTAAATCTCTACTCGTGCGCACTAGTTACTTTCGGTATCAGGTGCGCACCAGAAAGTAGTTTTCTTTTTGAATTTCTCTTCAATGTCGCTTTAAGGGCTCAGTGCAATGGCAGTCACAGTCCTTAGGCATGGGCCACTTACTGGTTTCACGGTATGAAAATGTAGTTTGTTTCAAAATCACAAAAGTTTTCCGTCATATTGCTACTGTGATATGGGGTTGTTGTTTTTTTTCTATCAGTCTAGTCAGAGAGAAGGTGGTCAGATCCCTTAGGTTGTGTGGTGCTCCAGCATCACAACCTCTCCCCCTGTGCACTCCTGTATAGCTGCTAGCTCTGCAGATTGTATGATTGTTGAAAGAGGCAACCACCACAAAGTTTTTCCTGTCTAAAACAATAAGTCAGCTGGATGGGAATACTTCGGCTACCGTAAGAAGATGGACGGCAACAGCTGGATGGAGAGGTTGCCCTACATGCAAGATGTGGTTTAGCACAGTTGTGGCCAGACGAGGCAATGCCATTGATATGTAATATACATATATCGATGGGCAATACATCCAATATGAAGTTTATGCCATATTGAAATGAACGAGCTACCTGCTATCTGCTTCACTGATGTGTCAGGCATTAGTGAAGCAGATACTACCACCTTGTTACCGAGGTAGACAGCTTGCTGATTGTACTGATCACAACTTCTCTGCCAGAGTGCTTTGGAGTTGTTAAATGTTTTTATTTAATTAGTTTTAATTGAAAGGGGGAAAAAAACAAATGCCTCCATGGCAATAGCTCAAATTTTGTGTAGCCTGGACTCTTTACGAATACTTGTAATTTCTGTTGCTTCTACTATTTATATATAGTGTTTACCTAAAACTCCAGAATGTAAAATATAATAATCCCTCGCAACATGATACATTACGTTAACAACAAAGACAACTGTTGTTGCGCAGTATACCCTAAAACCTCCTGTTCACTTTTAGCTTTTTAAAGTTAATAAAAGGGTTGCCTGAGTTCTATCAGGGTGTTTTTAAATCTTGTGTTTTTTTTAAGCTCTAAAGATTAAGAATGTTTAACTCTTTGCATTGGTTTTTAGAAGAGCCTTTGGTTTATGAAGCGAGACTGGATGTCTGTGGCAGCATGGTGTTATGTCTGTCCGAGGCGCTGTGTAAGTCTGGGATAGTGACCGTAAGGCAGCTGGTGGAGGTGGCCGGACCGGACCATGACGATGTCCAAGACGTAGGGGTCCGGTCAGTCAGGTTGGTGCGGTGACACTTGGACCTGGTGAAAGAGAGGATGACAGCTGGAGAGAGGCATCTTTTGCAGAAAACACACCTCAGCCTGACCCAGGATGTCCACCTGGATCCTGACTTTACAGAGGACAGTGGTCTTCTGCTACAAAATGTGAACTTAAAGATGGACCTGTGCAGCACAGGCCCAAATGTGCTGTATCAGACATTTGTTAAGATTCTTAACAAGAGAATTCTGCAAAACAGAGCATGGGACAACAAGTTTGGAGGACAGAAACCCCAGTGGAGGACTCTCTATAAGCCCCCGATAAGAAAACGGACTGCTGATCTTCACTTAGGATCCTTCATGGCGCTATTGCAACAAACTCATTCATGTTTTTATGGATTGTGTACGGCTTAGGACTTTCTTTAACCTTTTGATGATTTTAGCCTCTTTGGTGTAGTTTTTACCAGTTCTGTTTTTATCAATGGTGTACATTACTGTAAAGCCACAAAGTTAAAATCCCAAATAAATTTTTTTTAAATTGCAAAGCAAAAACGACTATTTATCTAGAAGGGACAGAGGTACAGCAAGCTGGACCTCAGCTCTATGCTGTGGCTCTTTGGAAGTGTAACGCAAAGGCCATGATTAGACTGGAGTTTTACTTCCACAGAGCCACTGGAAGCTTGAATGACTTTGTGCAGCTGTGGGGTTTTAATTACTGTTTCTGATCAGAATGAAAAAAATACAAGCACCTTATGTAAATAAGTTTTTAAGGTTGTTCTGATCATGTTTGAACAGTGTTTTAACTTACTGTATAAATAAATGTTTTGTTAAAATCAAAAATCTTCTTCTTTTACTGGGGATTTGCAATCAGATGGAGCATTATCGCCACCTACTATATTTTAATGACATATCTTTAAATCCTTACGTTTAATCGAGTTTGTTGTAGGAAAGATGTGTTTAAGCACCATCTTTCCAGAGGTATTTGAAAAAATATTTGACATGTCCATTTGTTTGATTCCTTCGTGTTCCAGTCCTTTCATTAGAAACTCTTTGATTTGAGTATTTAGTAAATTCAAACACCATGTGTTCCATAGTCTCCAGTTGACTGCATTTCTCACAATTTCCAGATGGATGTTTTCCAATAAGGTGCAGAGATGCATTTAACTTTGTGTGACCTAGTCTAATCCTACTAAATAGACACTGTTCTCTCCTGCTCTTCCCCCATGGCTTCTGCTCCCCCACTTTCTGCTGTATCTTATACTAATATCTTCCTTTCTTTCCATTATCCCATAAGCTCTGCCGCTACATCTTAATTTTGTTCTGAACATCTGTGTTGGAAATATTTTGTATTTCTTTTATTGTGTTAATGAGTTATTGGGTTTGTCATCATATATTTACTGGAATATATATGTGAGGTGGTTAGTGTTGTAGCTTTATTGTTTGTTTGTGTCCTTCACTATCTTCTGCCGTTCTAGGAGACCTGTAGAAGACAGGAAACATGTTGTGTGTGTAATGATACAAGGAATTTGTGTAACTGTGATGCACCCAGTTATCTGTGATACTTGTGACCCATTCTCTGAGTAGTGAATGGTCTGCATTAGGTGCCTGGAAGAGATGTGATTAAATCATGCTATGCTATCTTGGATGCCATTGTTCCCCTACTTCCTTAGTGGTGCAACTGTGTTTTGTAATTAAGAACATCCCCTATTGGAAATAAAAAGAGAGGTGACGACAAGGTGTGCTTCAGAGCGATGGAAGATTTGTAAAGGAGCAGATCTCTGGCGTTTCTCCTCTCGAGAGCAAAATTAACGTCTGTTGTCTTTCTTCCCTGATGTGTTGTTTAATGAATGTTTTAGGTGCTTTAAACCTGACAATCTGCTTTGCAAACTTGTACTAAATTGAATATATATATATAAATCGTAATCAGTGCCTGAGGTTGAGGACATTAGGCGTAATAATTACTGCTACAAAATTATGGCATTTGTCTGTTGTAGAATATACCATAATTTAAAAACTTTTATCAAGTCTCGAAAACATTTCACATCTGGGTGCTTATATCTAACATCTCACAGAACTTAAATTCCTGGGTGTGAATTAATGTGTTGTCTTAAAATATGACTAATATCTTCAGATTGAGGTATGCTGGTAGAGAGATCAATATAAACCAAATAGTCTTTGTATGCACTGATCTGAGTAATTGGAGCTCAAACTCACATTAACACAGGCATAAAACTGAAAACCTTCAAAGGAGCACTGACGTTTTGCATTATCGGCTGTTTCTTTTATGGACTCAACCAATAACTCTTTTCACTTAGCTGTTTTGCTAAGCCAGTGTTTAAATGAATCACAAAAATATCAAATCAAACTTTATTTATACAGTACCTTCCAACAACGCAATCCATCGGCCAAAGTGCTTTACAGCATACAAAACAAAATAAACACAGAACATATTAAGACAACATATATTAAAAGAAAAATAGCACAATTCTAAAAGTTAGCATTTTTAGATTCAATGCTTAACGAATAAATTTCATTTTCATTGTATTTTTTGCACGACATGTTGGCATACGAAGCAATCTGCAGCCCATAGTTCTGTGGACAAATAAATAATTTACGAGTCTTATTCAATTAAATGCTATAATTCATTTACTCTCCTTCAAACTCTGCAGTTCAAACATAACCCCTACCTTTTTAAACAAATGTCGATGGTATATATTACCATCACTGCTTGTCTTTTTGTAATATCATTTGGACAAGAGCTACATTTGACCAGTCCAGCAAGGTTGTTCTGTGCAGTGTTTATGAATCAGACCAGCTCGTACAAGGCATGGATATTTCAAGCAAAATTATTACCTTAGAATTACTTACAGCGCCTTGCAAAAGTATTTGATGTTTTCTTGTCTCACAACCTGGGAATTAAATTTAAGTTTGCACCATTTATTTTACAGAACATAACTGTGACTTTGAAGAAATATTTTTTTATTGTCAAGCCAAGAACAACTAGGACAAATAACAGAAAACTTTACCCTTATGCCAGGCTCAAGTTCACGATTCAAGGAAAATAATTTTAAATCTAAATCCAACATATAAGTTTGGGCATCAGTGTAAACAATAGATGCAGACGAGCAGCAGCTGCCGATTCCTGACCTAGACAATATTATCACTAGTTATTGGGTTTGAATGTCACTTTCTTTAAGCTTTCGCACAGTTTTTCTGTCCTTTAAACTTTGTTTCAGACACCGTAACACACAATTGTTTTCCATATATACACAAGGTGGTTTACATGTGTACAGGATGTTTAAAATACTTGTTCAGTTACTTCAAAATATTTAAGCACCACCAATACAATAACGTCCACATCGATTTAATTTAATTACTTAATTAGTTTAATTACTTTTTTACAGTTCATAAATATATCACCAAACTCTGATGGTTCATTTATTATGGTGACTTTTAACAATTGACAAAAAATGTGTTTTATTTCTAAGATACAAAATAAAGTCACTGATGAATTTTCATCTTTAAATGCGCAAACCTGTCATCAGTCGTCAGAGTCAAATGTGATCATGGCACTAAGTAAGATACGTTTAAGTATCATAACAAGCCTATTGGTCAATCCAAAGAAGGGTTTAGCTCCCTACAGTAGCTCAAATTAATGTTTTAACCAAGAAAGACATGCCACACGCCTGTTCGCAAACATATATTGTTCAGACCACTACCAAGATAACATGCAAAATGCCATAAGATCTACAAAAGCAACCCCCCCCCCAAAAAAAAACATTCAGTAAATAGAAATTGCCTTTCTGCAAAGTAAGTAAGAGGTTGATGATTACACCTCATCTGCAGGTGAAATAATTCTCTGCTCCCCAAAACTGCTGCAGAGCAATGACTGTACTGTACACAATGCTGCACAATTGTATAATCTATGTTTTCTGACCCTGTTGTGGTGTTTGCTTAGATTTCTGAAATGTCTGAATTTAATAACTGATTTACTTTTGTCATACTTTCTTGAAAAACATTCGGAATTGGTGGTTTAATCAAACAGTTAAATGAGGAACAATATATTTCAACTAACCAGCTTTAGCACACAATAAATCATATTTATAACCCAATCATTATAAAAATGTTTGCATTCCTACTGAGTTATCATAATCGCATAATAGAATTTATATATATATATATATATATATATATATATATATATATATATATATATAAAACCATCATTAAACTCAACACAAATACTAAAACAAACTCTTCATCTAAAAATTATATAGGGGAAGATCAACTGAAATTATTCCATATTAATAACAAAAATTACATGTACTTCTGACCAAACTAATGCATTGATGCATTCAGGCAGATTTTTTTTTTTATATATATATATATATATATATATATATATATATATATATATATATATAACAATCACCCATGAGGTCATGTGGTTATTTATATCTTTAGGATTTCTGGACACCCTCTGCCTCAGCTGATAAGGATTAGATCTGACAAGGACATTTTGATCGAAGCCTGGAGAAAACCTGTAGCTGTTGGTTAAAGGTCAAATCCAAGGAGTGCACGTCAAACTTCTCATTTTTAAGTTCTCATGTAACTCAGTTTTCAAAAATATATCCTGTGATTTATAGGATTCACAGGATAAACTTGCTCACCTTGGTGAGTTTCCATGCGATCAGTCAAGCCGCAATTCTAAGAACATAAACCATAAGTTTCACATGATTACAACTTCTAACCTGGGTGAGTTCTCATATGAACGGTCAAATGACTGCTTCGACGGAAACTTTTTCCACAGTTCAGACATGCAAAAGGCTTTTCACCCGTGTGAATTTTCATGTGATCACTCAAGTGAATTTGCTGAGTAAAACTTCTTCCACAAGTCAAACATGAGAAAGGCTTCTCATTTGAATGGGTTCTCATGTGCTGAAACAAATTTCCTCTTTCGCTGAAACTTTTTCCACAGTTTGTACATGAGAAGGGCTTCTCACCTGTGTGAATTCTCATGTGGTCATTCAAGTGAATTTGCTGGGTAAAACCTTTTCCACAGGTCAAACATGAGAAAGGCTTCTCACCTGTATGAGTTCTTGCATGCTGAAATAAATTCCCCCTATTTGTAAAATCTTTCCCACACATCAAACATGAAAAAGGCCTCTCACCGGAATGAGTTTTTATGTGCTTAGATAAATTTCCTCTATCACTAAAACTTTTTCCACAGGTCAAACATGAAAAAGGCCTCTCACCGGTGTGAGTTCTAATGTGAATTTTCAACTTACTTCCAGTAATAAATTTTTTTCCACAGGTCTTACATGAAAAAAGCCTCTCGCCTGTGTGAATTCTCATGTGTTCTGTCAAATAAGTCCGAGCAAATAACTTACCGCAAACTTTACAAAAAGACAAATCATCATTCATGTGTGTTTGTGTCTGTTGTTTTGAGTTGGAATCATCTACATTGTCGCCTCTGGTTCTCCTATGCCTCTTATTTTGACTCAGTTCCTCAATGCTACTCAATCCTGGGTTGCTCATTTTCTGATTTTGGTTTTCGGGTTCAGAAGGGATCTGGACAAGAAGTTCCCCGTTTCCATCTGGTTCCCAGAAGTCCCTTTCCTGATAAGTGGTAATTACTGTACAAGTATCAGTCTGCTGTTTTATTACAAGCTGCTCTTTCTCGAGTCCTATACAGAGTTCCTCCTGTTCATCCTTTATCTGTGGAGAATCTGCTTCTTCATGTTCAACCTTTGTCTGTAGAGGATCTGCTCCCCCCTGTTCATCCTTTATCTGTGGAGAATCTGCTTCTTCATGTTCAACCTTTGTCTGTAGAGGATCTGCTCCCCCCTGTTCATCCTTTATCTTGGGAGAATCTAGTTCCTGGTCTTCATTCTTCATCTGTAGAGAACTTGATTTTTCATAGTCGTCGTTTATCTGGGGAGGTTTGGGTTCTGCCTTCTCTTTCATCTGCTGAACTTGTTTTTCTTCTTCGTTTTTCCTTTGTGATTCTGGTTTCTCTTGTTCCTCTTTCATACATAGAGGATCTGGTTCTCCACAATTCTCTTTCATCAACAGAGGATCTAAAATGTCCTTTTTCCCCTTTATCCATGGATGCTCTGCTTTGCCATAATTCTCCATTATCTGTTGAGGTCTAGGTTCCTCTGGGTCCAAAATGCAGTTCCTCAGTTTTCAGAACTGCTGGTCAGCTCCCTTCAGGTGCAATGCTGTGGGAGGTCTGGACAAGCTAAAAGGATAAAAAGTGATGATCAATAGGATTATTACAAAAATATTACTTCACATAACCTAATATAGTTTGAAGATTATTGAATCCTCAAAATCCCAAGTCATCATTTAATAAAATGCTGGAAAACTCAACTTAACTGAATACATTTTTTTTAACTGAGCTTTAGGCCCAGTTTACATGTTTTAATGACCACCTCATGTTCCCCCCATCACAACAGACTCGGGGAGGTCTACGTGGCTTATATATATATATATATATATATATATATATATATATATATATATATATATATATATATATATATATATATATATATATTATTTGTACATTTCTCTACTTTTAATTCATTATTATCCAACATTTTATCTATTATTGATTTATCCTCAATTAAAATTACATTAGGTAGAACTGCCTTTAACCAGTCGGGTTGCTGAAACTAATTAATTTTCCTCTATGGGGACGATAAAGTTTATCTTATCTACATATTAAAATTGTATGATTGTTATAGAAGTTTATTGTCACATTTCCTTCACTGCTTAGGTGGTGGATCACCCAATCAGCTCTCTCTGTGTCCACCATCTTCCCTGCTTAAGAAACCTTTAGGCTCACTATAAGTCCCCCTCACTACTCCTAACATTTAGTCACTTTAGGAGCTCTCTTAAGACCTAAATTCCTTTGTGAATAACTTATATCTTACCGAGGTAAAAATCTAAGTAAAATCTTAGAATTCGGGAAGTTCTAACATGTTTCCTTAAATGACGTCACTAGGAGCTATTTTTAGTCTTAGGATGCTTTGCGAAAACGGACACAGATCCTCAGTTGGTGACACTTACGTCAAACTAATTGAAGATTTGTTTTTGTTTTTTAAGACAATAACATGAGGAGGTACACCTCGGTTTTCTCATCAAGCTTCCACATTTTAACCGTGACGTTCCTTAAACAAGACTTGGTGGTTCATACCTATTCTCTGCAGGTTTATCTGGGGTTTCAAGCTGATTTCCAGCAGTCTGCGCTGACGGTCCAGCTCTTCCTGGTAGTGGACGATGGTTTTATCAAACTCTGTGAATATTTCTTCAGCAGCAGCGGTCAGTCGCTCCCTGATAAACTCTCTCAGAGACTGAGATGAAGACATTATTACTGCAGAGAAACACAGACACTCAGCTCAGAAGACAACAAAGCTGACTATGCTAAAAAGAACCATACAGCCTGATTCTGGGTTTAGTGGAGGCCTTGAAAGAAACGTATCGGTTCATTATCGCCATCTGCTGGACGGAAGTATAATATTAACCGGTCCAGGAAGAAAAAGTCAACCTTTCCATACTTTAAAAAGTTTTCATGTCTTTAACTCCCTGGCTTCTTTCCAGACATTAAGCAAACAACCCTCATCTTGTTACTTTTTATATCATTCTCATAAAACCATTTTAGTCACCAAGCTGACTTATATTAATTTAAGGAATTAGATATTTCCCTGGAGATGAGTTGTTCATTAAACAGTTTTGTAAAATAAAAAAGAACAAACATTTATTAATTCAATGGTTTTTAACATTATCTTCAAACAAATGCCATTAATTGTGTAGCCTCTTCCAGTCTCTAAGGACAGCAGGATGAAATGGCAGTTGATGACTTAGTTGATAATAGACAGAAAATGAGGGCTCTAAAATTTGGAGGAAACAGGCAAAGTCAACTCAGTCATTGTATTTGATAAGAAGATGCAAAGAGGCTGACAGAACCAAAATAATTACTGAAGAGCTTAAGGCTTTTTCTTAAAGCTGCTTGTGGGTGATTAGTGAATATCTTGAATTACAGGTGGAAAGGCCTGGCTGTCTGCCTCTGGTGTAGAGACGACACGGAAAACAGCCCATGTACCCATACATGTTGAGTTAAAGGTTTGGCAAGGAATAGCTCACAATGCTGCAAGACAAATTACCTGTGCACTTTCACACAAATGGAAACAAAACTGTAGACAAGGATGTGTTTTCAGTATAATTTTATTTATGTTGCACCAATCCACCCCGCCTCTCGCCCAGTGAACGCTAGAGATAGGCACCAGCAACTTCTGCGACCCCATGAGGGATTAAGCGGGTCAGAAAATGGATGGATGGATGGATAGCACCAATTCACAACACATGTCATCTCAAGGCACTTTACAAAGTCAAATTCAGTCAACTCATACAGATTGGTCAAAAAGTTTCCTCTCTAAGGAAACCCAGCAGATTGCTTTGAGTCGTGACAAGCAGCATTCACTCCTCCTGAAAGAGCGTAGAGCCACAGTACACAGTCATCTGCATTGTTGATGGCTTTGCAGCAGTCCCTCATACTGAGCATGCATGAAGCGACAGTGGAGAGGAAAACTCCCCTTTAACGGGGAGGAAAACCTGCAGCAGAACCAGGATCATTATGAACGGCCATCTGCCTCGACCAACTGAGGGTTAGAGAAGACAGAGCAGAGACACAAATAGCGCAGAAGCACCTGAAGGAACGAGTCGTTCACCGAAATGCCTGACTCGCCCAACAGGTCCGCCTGCTCTACCTTCTCAACAAACAACACCGCAGCTCTGTTCATACGGGCTGTGGACTTGATGGCACTGTGCTCAATCACCTCACCCACCACTAAGCACACGTCCTCCATGCTGCACGGAGACCCAGCACCAACCTTGATACTGTTCTTTTGTGTCAGCCAGCGCCATAGAGATTGAAAAGAGTTGCGACACTCTTTGATGTCACCGCCAGGGCAGTCACGTGGTTCATGTAGACCGCTATAGTTCCAAAACATACGCTGGCTGTCATGTTCTTCTATGGGACAGACAGCAGCGATTGCGTTATTTAACGGTTAATACATATATAAACATACACCCTACTACTTTTTCAGCTGTTATTGCATGATTACATATTTGTTAATGTCATTTTTCCATTTTGAGAGGCAGGGTGACAACAAAAAGCTGTATATTACTTAGATACGTTTTACATTTTTTGGAGGGAAAAGCTTATGTTCATGTTCGTATGGACAGGAGAACAGGCTAGAACGGCTCTAACTTAACTTTTCTTTTCCATATCATTCATGTGATGACAGATGTCTCATGATTTTCATTTTATGGCGACTGGGCTGTATTATTGATTACCGTGATTTTGCTTATAAATTCCCATTCAGCCATTAGCTTACCTTGGTGGTAGCGTTAGGTCTGCCGTGGTCCATTCACCATTCGCCTAGCAGCTAGCTCACTTCTGATAAGTGGTCACCCCCAGACCACAACGTGAAACATGATCATGTTAAGACTAAGAATATAATTTTAATATTAAGCCATTCACATATTATCAAAAGCATTATGCTTATATGTTTGGGTCTATAGGTAAGTGCAGAGCTATTAAGATTTTTATCTACGTCTCTGGGTTAATGCACAGAGTAAGGTTAGCTGCAGAGAGAGTGATAGAGAACAGTGACAGGCAACACTCCCATTGGACTCCGTTGTTGCTTTTTGCTTTTTTGAGAAAGAACAGTCCATTCAGCATTTACACCCACTTTTTCTGATGAGGCCAAGTTGGCCACACAACAATGATAATTTTAATACTAAGCCATGCACAAAGAATCAAATATATTAAAGAATAACAACTCATTAAGCTTGGATGAATGAATAAAATATTGTTTAATAAAAAATACTGAGTGAGACAACAAGATGTGTGTAAATGTGTGTATCTAACTGGAAAAACAAGAACAAAGTGAAGGAACAGGGAGGAATATTATAAATACATTTTAAAAAAAAAATCCTCCACATACATCAGGCTTCAGAGTGCATCAGGGCTGAAAGGAAGGACAACGTTAATAATAAAGGTATAAGCTGGCATAAGATAAAAATTAACAATGTGGAACAAAAAAATGGGAACAAGCATAAATAATAACAAAAAAAGGCCATCAGCTTCCTCCGTGACTCGATCCATCTTTTTCAGGGCCTGAAGATCGGTCCCCAGGGCAGCTGGAAACCAGTCCAGACAGGACTGGTTATGGCCACAACAACGATCCTGGAGATCCAGGAAGATCTGTTGAGACAGGGGCACAAATTTATCCTAACAAGCCGGTTCACTCAGGACTGCCTAGAAAATACTTTTTCTTGCATACATCAGAGGAACTCAGTCCCAACACCTGTGGAGTTCCACTATGCACTACGGGCTGTCACTGTAGGGCAGTTCCTCTCGACAACGCATACTGGCAGTTACCTGGATGATGCATCAGACCACTTGGCGGACTTCTTGGACAACAAGAACAGCAACTGCAGTGCTTCTGAGGTTGTGAGAGTGGAGCAGCTGGTAGACCCATCACCACCTGACCTCACAAAGACCGAGTCTTGTGTCCTCTACCACCTGGCAGGATACGTAGTGAAGAGGGTCATCAGCTTCTCGCTCTGTGAGGAATGCCAGTGTGCACTGGTTGAAAAAGTAACCAACACAAGTGAGAAAGCTGT